>NC_081184.1:13819369-14040616 GCF_029867415.1 Vicia villosa | reverse complement strand
CACGGTTTTCCAGACATCTACGGATGCAATTTGGATTAGTCTAACGCACGACTCATCCTTCAGCCTAACGCACGGCCTTCCAGACATCTACGGATGCAATTTGGATTAGTCTAACGCACGACTTATCCTTCAACCTAACACACGGTTTTCCAGACATCTACGAATGCAATTTGGATTAGTCTAACGCACGACTTATCCTTCAACCTAACGCACGGTTTTCCAGACATCTACGGATGCAAATTGGAGTCAGTCTAACGCACGACTCATCCTTCGACCTAACGCACGGCCTTCCAGACATCTACGGATGCAAATTGGATTTAGTCTAACGCACGACTCATCCTTCAGCCTAACGCATGGTTTTCCAGACATCTGCTGATGCAAACTAGACCCAGTCTAACGTACGACTCAACCTAAGTCTATCTCTCAGAAACGGTCTGACGTACGACGTATTCTGACTCCCAAGTATATAAATTTGGATGGCATCCTGTTGGCTGGAGATTTCGTTTGGGAAGATTAACCTTCGAAAAGCTTGAGTTCGAAGAATGATGGTTACTGAAGACCATCTTTGAAGATTTAAGAATGGTTACTGACGGCCATGTTTCAAGAGAAATGTCTAAGTTGGAACGAAAGAGAGGAGTGTTAATGCTAGCACAAAAGGCACTTTTTGCCGAGACTTAGACAATTCACGGAAAATTGCATGAAGTACTGAAGCTTAGTGTATTTACGCATCAATTTAGAATATAGCTATACTGCCACGCGTCGAAAAGGACTCGAGCGGGAAGATTTGAATTGCGAAACGGTTTCCATAAACTGCACATCGACAGATGGCGTCCCCAGGGTTCTCGCGGATAACGTGGCATTAGATTATTGTACGACCGTTAGGGTCGAATTTAGTATAAATAGGAGTCTTAATGATAGGTTTTCGTGTGTTCATTTTGTACAAATTACTCACATATCGCTCAAGTATCAAGTGTTAAGAGAAAGAGTTCGCTGAGAAATGTACGTATGACACCATCAATTTGAATACATGTGTATTTACTTTTATCAAATGTCTTTTAATTTCTTTACTTCTCTTTCCATGTTCATGCCTTTACTTTCAAAGTCATTTAATTTCATGCACGTTACTTTTCTTGCAATTTAATATTCTTGCAACTTACATTCTCGCATGTTAATTTTCTTGCAATTTACATTCTCGCAATTTACATGTTTCTCTTATTACGATTTATGTTTCAAAGTTATACTAACTTATGCAATTAGCGTTGTATCGAATGATTAACCATTTGAACATAAGTTTCTTGAAATCAAAACAAACAGGTATGAACCAAATCACATCAATAAACCTTTTGTTTGACTATGTCCTAGGATCAATCTAGTCGATCCTGCGAGTAACCAAATCATATTTATTATAGTTTGGAAGACTAGCGGTTGTTTACCGGAAATCATCTTAAACAAATTGGCACACCCAGTGGGACTGTGTCAAACTAAGTGTTATTAATTGATTGTTTTGTTTTGTCTAGAAATTGTCAAGACCTTGTATGAACCTTAGGAACGGTAAATTAACCAGCAGTGCAAATCCAGTTCCTAAACGAAGGTACAACAAGAAAATGGTCGTAACGACCAGTGCAGGGGGCGAAGAAAATCCCCCACAAGGATCAGGAACAGCAGCGTCAAACGCGACGAATGTTTCGACATCCATTCAAGGAGCGCAGGCCATACCGGTTTCGACAGGATCTGAGCCAGCGGGTAGTTCGCAAACCATGGTCGGAAATACTTCCACGTCAACTGGGACTATCCCAATTTCAGTATCGACTACCGCTCCTCTATCTGTAAGTGCAAGCGAGATACCACCCGTATCGACGAACGCTGCAAATCATTTGTCCACCCCAGGACCTTCATTCACTGTAGATGGTTGGAGACCAAATATGCAATACGGGATGCCATATTCGTATATGGCGGGACTACGAGGAGCAGGACCTACATACACTACAACCAACCCAGCGGCGCTTTCACCGAACGTGGGTTCAGTAGGTCGAAGCGCACACAATATTGGTGCGTCGACTCAGATTCCCCATATGACCACGAGTACTCAAGCAGCATTCCGACAAGAAATAGATGCAAGTAACCAGGACATGGTAGGACTCCTTGCTAGAGAGTTAGGAACCATCTTCAATCCAATAGTAACAAGCATTACTAGATCTAGCCAGGATAGCGCAGAAACATACCAAAGGTTATCATCACAATTGGGACGAATGGCGGATTTTTTGGGGGTCCCACAAGAAAGACGAAGGAATAACCAATCAACCCACCAAGAAGAAGATCCAATTGTCCGACAAATTCGAAATATAGAACCCCCACCAAGGCCAAATCCAACGGGACAGAACCCAATGGTCGAAATGGGAACTCAAATCGAAACAACGGAGACTGGCCAACAGGCTATCCCTCGACAACAGCCCAGAGTAGTTATGGTAGGGAGAGACGAACATCCTGACGCAGTTGTCCATAGAGTCAGGAGAAATGATTTGGCAACATAAAATAATCTTACTGCCATGATAGAAAGAATAATGGCTAATAACGGTTTAAATACTGGATTTCGACGTCCAAATTATACATCTCCCATACCTGAATACATCATGCAAAGTGAGTTGCCAAGGGGCATTAAGGTGCCCAAATTCACCAAGTTTGCAGGGGATACTAATGAATCAACGGTGGAGCATATAGCCAGATATTTGACGGAGGCAGGAACGTTAGCAGGAAACGAGGATCTAAGGATCAAGTATTTCCCTAGTTCATTAACCAAGAACGCTTTCGTCTGGTTTACTACCCTACCCCCAAATTCCATAGATACATGGACACAACTAGAAAGATTGTTCCACGAACAATTTTACATGGGTCAAACAAAGATAAGTTTGAAAGAATTGGCTAGTATTAAAAGGAAGTTTACAGAGCCTATTGATGATTACCTAAACAGGTTCCGTCTGCTGAAATCGAGATGTTTCACAGTCGTCCCAGAACACGAATTAGTCGAAATAGCCGCTGGTGGTTTAGACTATTCGATTAGAAAGAAATTAGATACCCAATATTTAAGAGACATGGCCCAATTGGCAGATAGGGTTCGACAGGTCGAACGACTGAAAGCAGAGAAGGCTAAAGTGAACAAAAGTTACAAAAAAGAAAAAATATCCTACGTTGAAGTCGAAGACACTGATAGCGAAAACTTTGATGACCCATATGGCATATAGGAGGTCGAGATAGACCTAGCTGAATTAAAAGATGCGCCGCCTTATGCTTGCAAATTACTTACCCCTGCTAACGGGAAGAATCCAGTAGAAAATGATAAAAGCGATAGATTCCCTAAGAAAACTTATACATTTGATGTCACCAAGTGTGACGAAATATTTGATTTGTTAGTAAAAGATGGCCAAATGATAGTACCCTCCTAACTCTAAAATTCCTCCGTTAGAACAACGGAAGAAGCGAGGTTTTTGTAAATATCATGGTTTTTTAGGCCATAAGACCTCACAATGTTTTCTTTTCAGGGATCTAATTCAGAATGCTCTCAAGGATGGTCGTTTGAAGTTCGCTGACAAGGCAAAGAGCCATATGAAGGTCGATACCAACCCCTTGAACATTGTTGATACCAACCTGTGTGAGCCATGTGACATCAACATGGTGGAAGTATCTGAAGTCGAATTTGCTGAACCAGAAACAAGGTCAAAGGGAAAGCAGGCTACTGATAGCCTAAATGATGACGCGGCTTTCAATACTGAAGTTGAAAGGTCCCTCAATCAAGAAATGATCGACAATCCGGAAGAAAAAACTAGTGAGGCCACTGAAGACCTCAGGATGAAACTCCAGCAGATTCAAATTTCTGAGGCCCCTCCAGCAGTTGCCAACATGGTAAATGCCAGACGACCTTTGTCTGAAATCGAAGAGTTGGAGGAATGGTTGGCAAGGCGACAGGGAAATGTGGACATTTCGCCAAAGGGGGAAACCTTGAAAGATTACCTTTGGAAATGCCACGAGAAGAATGGAGGAAAAATGCTGATGTGCCCAAGATGTTCTATAATGCTGAATCGGAGAATCCAAGCTGACTTGGAGAGGACCTTAAGAGAGAGATTGGAACAGCCTTGGAGAGGTGGAAACTTACTGCTAAGGATATACCCAAGAACTGCGGAAAGTTTGGTGAGTTTCTTGGTCAGATGCCACAAAGCACATACGGAAGTGGCGTTATGTCCCAGATGTGGAGCTGTATATGATGAACTCCTAGCGCGTTCCCTCGAGAGGAGTTATTTTATCATGAATCGGGAAACCCAAGGTCTCCGTCCTAATTTATATATGTTCGACAATAGAACTACGTATAAGAGGCCTGACAGTCCTCACCCTAAAGCACGAAGGGTCACATTCAAAGTCCCTGCAGATACACCTAGGGACAGATGGGTGCAAGCTGGCGCAAGAACCAATAAATGGCGAAGTTGGGAACAAGGAGGAAGAACTGCAATGGCTTATAGGAAGCAATTCCAGACCTTAAATTGAGAGATGCATAGGCTTGAGAATTACAAAGGCAGAAATCCTATGTCTAGATCCCAATGGAGGAGGCACCAGAGAATGAAGAAGGCCCAAAGAGAATAAAAGCCAAGGGAGATTGGAGAGTCTAGCAGCAACCAAGTCCAACACCAGGGGACAAAGATAAGTAAACCTCTGGTAGAACGCAGACTCTTCGAAGCTGAAAGTATTTTAGAAGAAGAAGAAAAGATGCGGTCCAATTCCTGGAAGGAAGAAGATAGAATGACAAATGATTTCGATTCGGATGGAGTATCATCCCTCAACTTGATATGCAACGTAGTGTCAGTCCTCCCTCACGAGTTTAATCAAGAAACTGAAGTTGAGGAGTGTGAAGAATCTGACGTCGAAGAGATGGCAAAACACAGACCTGTATGTTACTATGTGTTAAACAACGGAGCAGTTGAGGAGCAGAACGCTTTCTTCGAAAGGCCTGACGAAGGTATGCGGAATCATCTGAAACCACTCTATATAAGGGCTAAGATTGAGAACGTTGGCATTAACAAAGTCCTGGTGGATGGAGGGGCAACAGTGAATCTAATGTCCCAATACATGTTGAAGAGAATTGGGATGTTCGACACAGATATAAGGCCTCATAACATGGTTTTATCAAACTACGAAGGTAAAATTGGGCAGACTCTGGGAGTTGTTCAAGTAAATTTGACAGTGGGTTCCGTTACCAGACCAACTATGTTTATGGTAATACCAGCGAAAGCAAACTATAACCTCTTGTTAGGAAGAGAGTGGATCCACGGATTCGCTGCGGTGCCTTCAACTATGCACCAAAGACTAACCATTTGGAGACAAGATGGCATAGTGGAGAACATTGAAGGAGACCAGAGTTATTATATGGCTGAAGTTAATCAAGTCAATAAGACTAGTTTCGATAGGAACTTGGGAAATATATGTCCTTGTCATGCTGCAGAAGATATATACACCCCAAACAAGAACGCATTGTATTATCTATCGTTGCATCCAAATGGCTTCCAATGGAACAGGGAGATAATGGACGGTCCAGAAGAGGGCACCTCAAGAGAGAATTATCCAGAGGTACGGCCAACAGGCTGGGACGACGATGTTGATAATGTCTGAGTCCTCCTTCTTCGAGAAGATTTCGGCTTATATAGCCGAGAATAAAAGAAACACGGCTCTCGAAGCCGAGTTATCAAACATAACGCTAGAATCGGTCTCAGAAATCGAAGCGATATCAGATTCAAAGTTACATGCATCCTCCCAATCCTTTGAAGATCCAGTTCGAATGGCAAACACCACGGAGGAAGAAGTTACCCAAAAATTGGATGCAATTTATGATGAAGAGCCTCTGGGATTCGAAAAAGATCCTATGGCTTCAAATATTAAAATGTTAGCCCAAGACCCACTTGAAGAAGTAAATCTCGGGGAAGGGGATCGGAAGAGGATAACGTATGTCAGTGCAAAGCTGGAACCAACTCTAAAATCTAAAGTCATTACGTTGCTGAAAGAAAATAAAGATTGTTTTGCGTGGGATTACGATGAAATGCCTGGTTTGGGACGAGATCTAGTCGAATTAAAATTACCAATCAAAGAAGGGAAAAAGCCTATTAAGCAGACTCCCAGAAGGTTCGCACCTGAAATCCATTCGAAGATTAAAGTAGAGGTAGAAAGACTCCTGCGCTGTAAATTCATCCAGACCACGAGGTATGTTGAATGGATTGCTAATATTGTGCCAGTTATTAAAAAGAATGGTTCTTTAAGAGTATGCATAGATTTTAGAGATTTGAATGCAGCAACACCTAAGGATGAGTATCCTATGCCTGTGGCAGAAATGCTGATAGATTCAGCAGCAGGATACGAGTATCTGAGTATGTTAGACGGATACTCTGGATACAACCAGATTTTCATTACGGAAGAGGATGTGTCCAAAACAGCTTTTCGTTGCCCAGGGGCAATAGGTACATACGAATGGGTAGTAATGCCTTTCGGCCTAAAAAATGCTGGGGCAACATATCAAAGAGCAATGAATTCTATATTTCATGATTTTATAGAAACATTTATGCAGGTATACTTAGATGATATTGTGGTGAAATCTGTATCAGATTCCAATCATCTAGATCATCTGAGCCAATCATTCGAGAGAATGCGAAAACATGGCTTGAAGATGAACCCCCTTAAATGTGCTTTCTTTGTGCAGGCAGGAGACTTCCTAGGGTTTCTGTTCCACAAGAAGGGGATAGAAATCAACCAGAATAAGACGAAAGCCATTATGGAAACAAAACTTCCCTCCATGAAGAAGCAACTGCAGTCCTTATTGGGGAAAATAAACTTTTTGAGAAGATTCATCTCCAATTTAAGTGGACGCACACAAGCCTTTTCACCTTTGCTTCGTCTCAAAGGAGGAAAGTTTGAATGGTTAGCTGAACATCAAGAAGCTTTCGAAAAGATTAAGCAATACTTGATGCATCCTCCAATATTGGCTCCTCCGAATGGAAAGAAGCACATGCGCTTGTATATTTCAGCTTCGGATAAAACAATAGGTAGCATGTTAGCTCTGGAGGATGAGAATGGCATCGAAAGAGCCATCTATTATCTAAGTAGAGTACTCAATGATGCAGAGACTAGGTATAGTGCAATAGAAAAACTCTGCCTTTGTTTATATTTCTCATGTATTAAACTCAAATATTATATAAAGCCAGTTGATGTTTATGTTTCGTCCCATTGTGATGTTATTAAACACATGTTATCAAAACCAATATTACACAGTCGAATTGGCAAGTGGGCTCTGGCCCTAACTGAGTACTCATTAACATTTCAACCCCTTAAGGCTATGAAGGGGCAAATTGTGGCAGATTTCATTGTTGATCATGCAGTGGTGGAAAGTTCTCAACAATATATGGAATTGCCACCTTGGAAGTTATACTTTGACGGTTCAACTCACAAAGAAGGAACTGGCGTTGGAATATTGCTAATTTCTCCTGAAGGAATTCCAACAAAGCTTAAGTATAAGATAGAAGGCCCTTTATGTTCAAATAATGAAGCTGAATACGAGGCGTTAATAGCTGGACTTGAAGCTTTGTTAGAATTAGGGGCAACCAGAGTCGAAATTAAAGGAGACAATTGGTGATTAAACAATTAACGAAAGAGTACAAGTGCATCAAAGAAAATTTGATCATGTACTTTATCATAGTAAACAGGTTGCTTAAAAAATTCGAATATGTGGATCTGAACCATGTCCCAAGGTTGCAAAATAAGGAAGCAAATGATTTGGCACAACTAGCCTCAGGATACAGGGTGTCAAAAAACAAATTCAAGGAATTAATCCAAGTAAGAGGCAGAGCAATGGCTACGAAACTTTCGCCAAGTGATTTGGAAAACTCACAAATCGGGTTTGCTAACAAAGAAGAATTTGAAGTTTTGAACATAGACTCGTTGGCAGACACAGACTGGAGAAGTCCAATTGTGAATTATTTGAAGGACCCTTCTTCAGACACTGATAGAAAGGTAAAATATCGTGCCCTATCATACTTTCTGATGGGAAATGAGTTGTTCAAAAAGACTCCTGAGGGAGTATTGCTAAAGTGTTTGGGAGAAACGGAAGCTTACTTAGCCCTCTCGAACGTCCATAGCGGAGCATGTGGTGCCCACCAAGCAGGGCACAAAATGAAGTGGCTTTTATTTTGATACGAGATGTATTGGCCTTCCATGTTAAAAGATTGCATAGAGGTCGCCAAAGGGTGTCAAGAATGCCAAGAACATGCAGGTATTCAACATGCTCCCGCAAATGAGTTAAGTTCAATAATAAAGCCTTGGCCCTTTAGAGGGTGGGCGTTAGACCTAATTGGAGAAATTCATCCCAAATCATCTAGAGGTCAAAGGTATATTTTAGTAGGAATCGACTATTTTACAAAATGGGTCGAAGCTATACCACTTGCGAATGTTGATCAAGAAGCCGTGATCGAGTTTATTCAAAAACATATTATATACAGATTTGGGATCCCGGAAAGTATAACCACAGATCAAGGATCAGTGTTTACTGGACGAAAAATGCAAGACTTCGCTAAGGAGATAGGCTTCAAGTTGTTTACCTCTACACCTTATTATGCTCAGGCAAATGGACAAGTCGAAGCAGCGAACAAAATCATAATTGGTCTCATAAAGAAACATGTAGGGAAAAAACCTAAAAGTTGGCACAAAACTTTGGACCAAGCACTGTGGGCTTGTCGAACATCTCCTAAAGAAGCTACAAACACTACACCTTTTCAACTGACATTCGGACATGATGCGGTGCTCCCAGTTGAAATATACTTGCAATCAGTCCGCATACAAAGACAAGCAGAAATTC
Source organism: Vicia villosa (assembly GCF_029867415.1). Classification (NCBI taxonomy): domain Eukaryota; kingdom Viridiplantae; phylum Streptophyta; class Magnoliopsida; order Fabales; family Fabaceae; genus Vicia; species Vicia villosa. The sequence continues at coordinate 14,031,738 of NC_081184.1, read as the reverse complement.
CTCCTAACATGTACTGGGAGCTGATGATGAACGAACTGGTTGACTTGGACGAAGATAGAATTCGAGCCTTGGAGATGATAAAGAGACAGAAAGAAAGGGTATCCAGAGCATACAACAAAAGGGTGAAAGGTAAAACGTTTATTAATAATGACCTAGTGTGGAAAGTTATTTTACCTATAGATCGAAAGAACCAAGCTTTGGGGAAATGGTCCCCACACTAGGAAGGCCCTTTTCGAATCTTGAAAGTATTTTCAAATAATGCTTACGAGATAGAAGAATTAGCAGAAGATCGTATAATCCTAAGGGTAAATGGGAAGTATCTAAAGAGATACAAACTAAGCATGCACGAAGTAAAGATTGCCAAAACGTAGATATTTAAGTAACACTACGTAAGCCAAAATGGTCAAATTTGCGCCAAAATGGCTCTGTGACTAGGAAGCATTTATAAATAAAAACACGGCAAAAGATCTTCATTAATTGAAAAGCGAAGAGTACAAGCGATTTTGGTCCATATAGGACATCAAAGACTACAAAAGTGGAGCAGCAGAAAGAAAAGAACTTAAAAAGGAACTATCCTTTAGTTCACCCTCTGGTCTAAATCTTCCAAAGATAGCGGATGAAGACCCTCTGCTTCGAACATGTTCATACGACCCGAGTCCCGCATCCTTCGCACCACACCTTTCCTGAGGAACAAGTAAGATAAAAACCTCCCAAAAGGAAGACAGCTGACTGAACCCTCGCGAGAGGAAGTTAAAGCAACAGTTTCCACAAGCCGTCTGAAGATCAACAACGGAAAGTTGATCTTCTCCCCTCGCAAAGCACAGGAGATGAACTCCAAATCCTCCACCATAATCTGGTTTTCATCACAGCTTCGTGGATAGAAGTTACCCACTAGAAGTTGATGCCAAATCCTAATGAGTTTGGCGGTGTAAGGATCATTCTCCATGAGACTCGCCAACAGAACAGAAGTGGTCATGGTGAAACTGTTATCATCAAAGGTTACCCCAGTGTTACTGCAGCGCAACAAATCAGAGATGGTGGAAGGCGTGATAGATATATCAGCCCCTCGAATGTTAGAAACTATAGTAGTTCTTCCTTCAGGATCAATGCGTAGGTACGCAAACATCCAGAAGTCAGCAAGCATCTTAGGATAAACATTTCCTTCTAGGATTGATAGGTAAAAACCCATCTCCTGATTCTGGAAAAGCGCACGAAGGCTGATGCGATGCCTGATGAATTCTTCTGGGCAAGGTTTGAACTCTTCTTTGATGAATGTTACAATGTTAGCATAGGTCAGGTTGTTGTTGAGTGCCATGCTAAGAGTTGAAAAAGTTTGAAGTTGAAAAGAGCGCGAGAAGGAAGAGGAGAGTTCTGAAATGAAGGGGTAAAAAGAGTGTGAAGAGAAGAAAGGGACACTAACCCTTTATATAGACAAGAGGAACGGTAAGGAAACGTTTTTAGTTTTAAATGATTGATTAGACTGCATTTGGTGTTTCAGAGGGAAGTTATGATCACCTCCGTTTCCCGCCCTTGGAAGTTGGAATGTAATCATAAAACTGATGCACGCATGTCTTAAAGAGACGTTTAAGAAGAAATGACGTCAGCAAATAATGATGATTACGGCTAAGGGAAGGAGAAACGTCAAGTCTAGGGTTGCGAAGGGTAATCGAGCCACGTGAGGCATTTATTAAGATTACTGTGGTGTAAAAAGAAAAGAAGATATCGGCAATATTGTGAAGTATGGCCAAACATTTACCATCGATCATTTCAGAGTAAAATGTGAATACATAGAAAGACAAGTTTGCATATATTCTGAAAAGGAACGATTACAAAACAAAGGATCGGTGCTACAAAGAAAAAATACAAAGCTCGAAGACAATTAATTAAAATCCTTGGGAAGGCTATCTTTGATCTTTGAATATTGAGCCTCTCACGAAGACATACTAAGCTCGAGTAATGCTTGTTGCCTCTTTAACTCTTCGATCTCTGGCACCAATTTCTGCGCAGCTTCGAAGTGTTGGATACCCAGCCGTGCTACTTCAGCTATCTTTAGATCATTGGATTGTTGAATAGTTGTTTGGCGAGACTCGGCTTCTTGTATCTTCTCTTCAAGTTTCTCAATCTCTTGCTTCCAAGATTTTATATTTTTCTCACACTCATCATATTCTTCTTGTTTCTTCAAACGCTCCATCCTAAGAGCGTCACCCTTGTTGGTTGCCTCAGTGGCAGCTTTCCATGACGAACTATGAGAGGCCATTTTTGCAGCAAGCTCTTCATTAACCTTGTTCTGTCGAAGAATGTTAGCCTGAAGCTGGTCGAGTAATGAGCCTAGGAGTACAATCACATCTGAAACCTCTTTCGGAACCAGGAGTAAATCCACCTTTTTCAAAAGTTGCTTCAAATCATGACATTTCATGGAATCCTTGCTTAAGAATTCGACGAGGTTCGTTTCGAAGAATTTTTCCCTTATTTGATGAAGGAGGCTGGAGATATCCTCTTTGCCTCCAGATTTGGTCTGAACAGTAGGAGAAGCTTCAGACGTGAGAATTGAAGTACTATCCATGGTCATCATGGTTTTGAGAAAGCTGAGAGGATCAGTTTGTTTAAGTTGCTCCAATTCTGAAGGAGTAGGTGTGGGTGGAGTAGTTTCAGGAATATCGACAGTGTTGAAATTTGAGTTTCCACAGGGGTCTGTTTCGACTAACTTGGAGGTTTCCTCTTCGACACCTTGATTAGATACGGTGTCCTCACTCCCAATCGATGGTATCGCTGCATTATCTTCGCCTAGGAATTGACCCTCCTCACCCATACATGTGTCTTTGCGAATAGGAGGAGAATCATCAGTCGAATGGCTTACTTCAATAGGAGATGCAGTATTGATAGTGGCGAGAGGAGTGACATCTTCAAGGACTGGTGAAAGTACATGAGAGATGTGCTGAGAGGCATCTGCAAAATGAGAAAATATGGGTAATTATAGTGCGAGAGTTGCAGGAAAATTATTTGATTTAAGCAAGAGTCTTCTTGGCTCACCTTGGGGATTACTAAGGTTAATTGCAGCATTGAAAGAGTTGAAGTCAGAAGTAGCGGTTCCAATATCATCCTGAAATCATAAGGTGACATTAACTTAATCATTCGAAGTAAAATTCATAGAAATGATTATGTTGTAAAGACCCAGATACCTTAGCTGCATTAGTGGATGGACTTGAATTATGGCTTTCCATCACTAGAGCGTTACTAGTGGTTTTCAAAGGTGATTCTTCAGAAGGCGCTTTATCACTCGAAGAGGTAATCTTCGAAGATCCAGGTTTTTTCCCTTTACCCACAGGAGTGGTAACCTTTTGTTTCTTCTTGGTCCCTTGTCTGGTACGAGGGGGAGATTTGTCGTCCCCATCCGAAGCAGCATCTGGAGTAGCAGTTGGAAGAGTCTTTCGCTTCGAAGATGTCGGAGGCTTTGAACTCTGAAGGGAACAAAATACATTAGAAGAGAAAATGACAGTTATCCATAAGACGTGCAAAATTGGAATTTGAAGGACGTGTGTACCGTGGGTTTCGCATCAGTTGTGACAGAGTCACTCTCACTTGGTTTCTTGCTCTTCGAGGCCTCAGAATCTTTCTGCACAGGAATGGTTTTAGCCTTTCTCCTGTGAGCAACAGCTGTAACAAAGATGGAAATTATTATCTTAGTGAGGGATAGAAAAGTCAATCTAAAATTAACTAGACCCAAACCTTCGGGTATTGGAGTCAAGACACGAACGTGTTTAAGATCTATATGAAGATGCCCTTTGAAAGTATCCAGGGTATGCTTAGTCGGGACCACTCGCTCAGCGCGTTTTTTGGTACTCTCTTGAAGAATTTTGAGAGCATTCCCACACACGAACCAGTCTGGGAAAGGAGGACTTAAAGCCACACCAAAATCAGCACTTGGTAGTGGAGGGAATTTTGGAGGATTAAGTTTAAATGCCACTTCATAACGTAGTTCTGGTCGAACAGACGGGGGCAATTTTAACTTACCCAGTTTTGCAGAAAACTTTTCACGTAAAGTGACAGCAGCTTCGCGAACGGTCTGACTAAGGTCATCAGGCCTGTAAATAGTTTCAAAGAACTTTTGAAAGGCTTGGATTTCTTTAATATGAGTTGAAGTACCTTTGCGGAATTTATCCTGCACAGCAGCAAAAGCTTTAGTTAGTTCTCGAGTAAGGCCTTCGACATCATAGATGTGTGTGGTATAATAATCTGACCACCATTGTTGAAAATCTGGTGTGGTATAGAAAGCAGGTACAAAAGAGACAGGTGCAAGTGTGAAAATATCAGTGTATTTTTCTATTTTTGCTTCACATTCCTCTTCGGTTAGGTATAAGGTGCGGAAGCACATGTGGTTCCTTTTGTCATACAAGCACTTGGGTTTCACTTGGACCAAGCCAAACTGTCTTGACACAAGATTTGGCTGATAGCAAACGAGGATATATTGACCTTTGGAAGGTCGAAGCCGATAATAGAATAACCTTGGGATAAGGAAAGCTTCCCAAATAGCCAGAGACTCAACTTGATGTTCCGGAGATGTTACAGGAAACTCTCAAGTAAACCATTCAGGACCCACAGCTCTTCGTACGAATGGGGTCATTGAAGAACTAAACTGGTAACGTTTAGCAAACATCATTATATATGCTAAAAAATGTTCACGAAGTTTCCCAGTCTCTTCTTTTGGGGTCAGCAAGGCCAATCGAGTCCCTTCGACAGTTCGATCTTTGATTTCTGGAAGTTCTTCGTTAACGATGCCCCGGAATGGAAGGTGAGCCTCGAAAGTGGCATTAAGCCATAGTTGTAATAACCAGAAGGGACCAGCGAAAAGAAGAGATCCTGTTGTGTAAGTCTTTACAAGGTCTACGGCTTCACTAAGGTTTTCGTAAAGAAATCCTAGAATCAATTCGCTCAGGTTCAGTCTCTTTCCATCGTGTAATTGATTAGCCATGCATAGATATCTTTTTGCTACTTGTATGGATCGAGAGCAGAAAACACATCTCGAAAGCCATAGTGCCAAGAAAGCAATATGTTCTACGTCAGAGACCTCAGCATTTGTCTGATCATGGTATTGCTGGATGAAAGCAGTGTAAGTAACTGTGGCTTCATTGAAGTTGATGGTATCAACATCCGAGACATTAGGGTCAAAAGTTTCACCAGTCGGTCGAAGCCCTGTGATGGCAGCTACATCGAAAAGAGTTGGAGTAATCATTCCGCATGGGAGATGAAAGGTATTATGAGAAGCGTCCCAGAAATGGATTGACACTACTAACATGGTTTGGTTATACTCTAAACCAGTCTTAGACAACTGAATGAGGTCGTAAATCCCTAATTCTTGCTAGAAAGAGGCCTTTTGTTTCTCTACTTTGTTCAACCAAGAATAGTATAGTTCTGGATCTTTTGCTAAAGGGATTGACCTAAAAACCCTTACAAAATTGGTTACATAATCTAACCTAATTTTCTCTAAGACTAGGGGAGGCGTAGTCGAAGCTTCTCCTGTAGGGTTAACATCTTCTGAGATGGGATTACCTTTGTCATCTATTTTTATCTTGCTCACCAGAGGCCTAGTTTTATAATACGCAGGAAATAATTTATCTGATGAACTGTTTTCTCCTGATAATGGGCCCATGAAAGCACAAGTCTTTTCAGAAAGTTCAAAAGGGATAATTACCTGAGAAACGTAAATATCGTGTTCTTCCGCAGTATTCGGTTTGGGTATGTATACCTGATTCCCCAGTTGTGTAGGTTTCTGAAGCTTCAGAATTGGTTGGAGAACATTTGAAGAAGACGCCATTGAAAAATGTTGATTTGAGGAAGAAGTTTGAAGAAACTGAGTACGTTGTTTTCTGGAGAGAGTTTGAATGGAACTGAAAGGAAAAAGAAAGGAAGAGACTAGGTATTTAAAGGTTTAACGGGAACCCTTTCAAACCTTTTGGGTAAAAACTGGAGGACACGCGACAAGTGTTGATTTAATCCAACGGCGGTCGAACAGTCACCAGCTTTATTCCTAGGATATAGGAGTAATGATCATAAAGTAAGGTCAAGACGTGGGAACGCAACTGTTGAGAAGACGTTTCTGAAAGTGATAAGACGTTTTGAAATTAGAGTTTTAATTGATTATGACGTCAATTATTAGTCTTGGGACTCTAAGAAAGCAAAACGAAATCCCATCGTGGCAAGAAACGCCTATTTCTTTCGTTTATCGAAACAGGCATTTATTGGGGGCAATTTGTTAGCTGGAGATTTCGTTTGGGAAGATTAACCTTCGAAAAGCTTGAGTTCGAAGAATGATGGTTACTGAAGACCATCTTTGAAGATTTAAGAATGGTTACTGACGGCCATGTTTCAAGAGAAATGTCTAAGTTGGAACGAAAGAGAGGAGTGTTAATGCTAGCACAAAAGGCACTTTTTGCCGAGACTTAGACAATTCGCGGAAAATTGCATGAAGTACTGAAGCTTAGTGTATTTCTGCATCAATTTCGAATATAGCTATACTGCCACGCGTCGAAAAGGACTCGAGCGGGAAGATTTGAATTGCGAAACGGTTTCCATAAACTGCACATCGACAGATGGCGTCCCCAGGGTTCTCGCGGATAACGTGGCATTAGATTATTGTACGGCCGTTAGGGTCGAATTTAGTATAAATAGGAGTCTTAATGATAGGATTTTGTGTGTTCATTTTGTACAAATTACTCACATATCGCCCAAGTATCAAGTGTTAAGAGAAAGAGTTCGCTGAGAAATGTACGTATGACACCATCAATTTGAATACATGTGTATTTACTTTTATCAAATGTCTTTTAATTTCTTTACTTCTCTTTCCCTGTTCATGCCTTTACTTTCAAAGTCATTTAATTTCATGCACGTTACTTTTCTTGCAATTTAATACTTGCAACTTACATTCTCGCATGTTAATTTTCTTGCAATTTACATTCTCGCAATTTACATGTTTCTCTTATTACGATTTATGTTTCGAAGTTATACTAACTTATGCAATTAGCGTTGTATCGAATGATTAACCATTTGAACATAAGTTTCTTGAAATCAAAACAAACAGGTATGAACCAAATCACATCAATAAACCTTTTGTTTGACTATGTCCTAGGATCAATCTAGTCGATCTTGCGAGTAACCAAATCATATTTATTATAGTTTGGAAGACTAGCGGTTGTTTACCGGAAATCACCGTAAACACATCCTTAAGCCCATCTCAATCATACATCTCTGTCAAACACTTGGATGGTATCTTCAAGCCCATTCTCGACCAAAGTCCCTATTTCATCTAGGGCAAATTCCTGGGTATTCTAGTGTTCAATCCTCTTCTACCTTCATATTCCAACAGGCACACAAGCCAATCTACATCCTCGGGTATAAGAAAATTGAACAGGGGCAGCTGTCATACCCCAAAAATTGCCCACCATGTTTTAGTTCATATGACTATCAAGCACTTAAAGATCTCCAATCGCTCAAAGTCACCTATCTCCTAAACAAGTGACTATGAACTAGGGTTTTGATCTTTTCAAAATAAAATCAAGTTCTGAAACCTCAAAAGGATCCCCTGGCTTCTCATATGATTCAAATAATCCTCATGCCAAGTTTCAAGCTTTGATTCATAAGATTGCTCAATCAAATAGTTCAAATGGTCAACAGTCGACTAAGTTGACCTAAAAGTCAATTGTGGCCAAAGTATAGTCAAAACTTTTGATTTTTGGTCAACATCCCCATTATGAAGTGTCATTCATCATTTGATCAATTATTGATCATGATTCATCAAGGAAAGTTCAGAAATCAACAAAACCTAAAGTTCCTAAATTAGGGTTTTCTAGAAGAAAGTCAACTGAACTTTGACCGGCCATAACTTTCACATGGAACATCAAAAATTTCCCATACAAAGCTCATTTTGAAGGAAATTGAATTCTCTACAAATTTTTCCCTCACATGCCAAGGCCAGAAATGCTTCATTTGAGAGATATGAGCCAAAACATTACAGGTCCTTCTAAAAGATCGCAAAAAGTCATTTCTTCTCAAAGTTCATAACTTGAATATGGAAGACTCAATTGAGATGAAACCAAAAGGAGATTTTAAAAGACTCTTTAATCATTCCAAAAAGTCCTACAACATGTTCATATGATAAAAATTGAAGGAGATACGAAGCGCGGAAGTTGGTCGATTTTCAAGAAAATTATGAAACCCTAATTGCATAACTTGGAACTTTTGAACTAATGGGCCCAAGATTTTGATCTTAAACATCCCTAGGACCTAAAAATGACCTCTAAATCCATTCCTATTTTTTGTCACTTTATTTACATTTATTTGAATATTTATTCAATTAAAAATCAAATAAATCGAGTAAAAATGCAAAATAAATAAAATAAAATGCATGGGTTTGGTTTTAATCATTTAAAGGCCCATATAGCCACCTTAAAAGAGTCCAAATTCGTGGAGCTCTTATGAGGAGATATTTTGGCCAAAATTAGAAAGATTTGGTGCAAAATCTTTCTTAAATTCCATGTCACCAATCAATCCTTTTGATTCAAGTTAAAAACCCTAAAATCATTCCTATATATAGGGATAATCTCAGCAGCCACTAGGGGAACGAGGAGGCAGACGGGAAAAGTTAGTGCAAAGCCCTAATAGAACTTCAAGAAAAACTCCAAAGGTGAGGGCACGAGAAAAAATTATTTCAACGAGTTACAGTTGGTGCCAAGCATCCCATCGTTATTCTGAAGGCTCCAGAAGTTCATGTGCATCGTTCTTGAAGGCTCATGCATCTTCAAGTTCCCTCATTCAGCATCACCAATGCGGTTCCTTTTCTTAATTTTTAAAACTTTCAATTCATGCAATTTAAATGTTATCTAATCATATATTTAGGTTCATGTTGATAATTAGAGACGTTTAGAACCACTGTTTCAGAGGTTTGGTGCAAGAACGAAGTATCACCATAGCTAGGGCACACGTGGTGTTCATCCTCGTTTCCTATGTTACAGCCACTGTTCGACGAAAACAACGGCATATTTGAGTTCCTAATATGTTTTTACGTGGATCTGGGTCAATTGCTTTTTCTGTTTTGGTCATTTGTGCAGGTTTCGGTTCTCACCATTGATGCTGAAGAACTCATAGGGAAATCCGCAGGTAATCTCATAAGAAAATTTGCAGCAATTTCTGCAGGTATGGAGGTTGAAGGAGATGAATAATGGGGTTGGAACTCGGCCCCCACGCGTCTTTCTCTCACTCGTCGGTCAACAGGCTTTTCCTCTCTCTCTAGGTGCGGTTGTTTTGTATTGGTTGGTCAAAGACCATCATCCACTCTCTCCAGAAGCCATTGGCTCACGCGAAGGGCATGGGTCCCTCTTTGTGCTAGGTTTGACTTTTCCTTTTTAATTACCGCATATTATTTACATTGGGTGAATATATTACAAGATGACAAAGCAGTTGAGATGGCTAGTGCAAGAAGCATGGGTGCGTGCAAACCTGGGTTCGAACCCAGATGATGGCAATTATTTTCTTTGCATTTTCTTACTCATTGATTCGGTGTTGCGCGCTTCACTACTACCACCATATACCTTCATTCCCAGCCGTTTGATCATCATCTCAACAGATCTAGCGCCCAGAAAACACTGGACCACTATAGACCCTCATGGAGCAGCCATACAGGATCAGAGCTAAGTGCCTCACAATTTATTATTATTATTTATTTGTTTTGGTTTTATTATTTAGTTTTCTACCTTTGGCTTTTTAATAAAAATATATATTCTAACTATTTCTTTTAAGTTTCAACTTACTTACTTTTTTTTTATATACATAAAAATGTTTTTTTAACTAATTTAATTTAAATAAATAATTTTAAATAAGGTTAAATTTATAATTAGTTTCTTTATTATTATTATTATTAAATTAATTATTTTTATGCCTTAAACCCTGTGTTTAGCGTGATAACTAATCATTGTTATTGGTAGGCGTTATTCATTAACGTATTTTTAGCCTTAGCCTTACAAACCCTGTAGGTCACAATAAGTTTTCTTTCAGGGTTTATACATCTTTATACAGTTAAGGTTTGTAGATCATTCATACACTAAATTTTCTTTTCCTTATGCAATTTTTCAGGGTTATCATCAGAATCTTCCGATTACGCGCCATGCCAATCAAAAAAGCTAAGTTCCGACTCTTTTTCTTAAATTTAATTTTTATTAATTATTACATTTGCTTTATAGATTCAATTATGGTTTACTTCATCTGTTAAAGAATTTCGCCTACACTCACCCTTATTTATTTTTCCTCTTAATTTGTAGAGTTGATCAAGGGTTCGAGGAAGATCAAGGTTCAAGATTAAGATGATAAAACTAATTATTGATTTCTCTTATTTACGTCTTTTAATTTCCCCCATCTCCGCAGGTGTTTATTGTAATAGCGTAGAAATTTATTTTCTGCCTTTAATTTCTGTTATATAACTGCGTGGTTAGTAAGATAGGGAGTGACAACAAGTAATCGAATATAGCTCACCTAATACAAGATAAATATCTGAATCAAACCACGTGATTGCTGCACACACGCACCTTTAAGGTACCTCTCTTGTTGCATGTTGCCTTTCGATTCAATAGTCAAGTCCCTCCGAATATAGGGGTACCTTAGCACATGCTGCCTACAAATTCAAATCATCATAGTCCCTCGGAATAAAAGATCATAGTCCCTTTAAGTTGCCTACGATATAATGATCTCGTCCCTCGATGTTGCCTCGATGAATGATGATAGTCCCTACGAATGCTAAGGTATCCTTACTGTTGCCTTAATGACTATTTTATCCTTCCCTTAGACTACCTGTCCTCTTTATGACAAGGGACAGTCTTGTGGTGAACGATAATTCTCGATGACCCTTCGATGACCCATACATCCAATTGAAAGACTTCCTACCTTCTCATGGTATGGATAGACCCTTTCGCCCGAAAGACTTAAAGAACAAAAAAGGCAATCTTAGGGTAGGTAGTTCTTAAATGCTTGCTCACATTTAATTCAACTTTCAAATTACTTTTCACACCTCTCTTTCCAAAACAATTTCAAAACAAGGCTACGCTTATTTACAAGCTAAAGTCCTTAACGAAATCTTTTTGCTATTCACACACGACACTTCAAACTTTTCAAACAAACAAACCAAAAGTGAGCTAAGCAATTAAGAGCCCATGGAAAACCATGGATGCAAAGGGTGCCTTACACCTTCCCTTTGTATAACCTACCCCCCGAACTCAAAATCTTTCAAAGGTCTTTCCTGTTCTTTTTGCCTTTCCAAATTGGATAAAATAAAAGTCGGTGGCGACTCTTGCTTACCGCGACATTTCAAATAAAAGTCAGTTCACCGTATTACAGTGTTACAAACCCTTACCAATGAGCCTCAGTTTAAATTCCATCCAAAATGCCAAAAACTGAAAATAACTAACCTTTGTTTTGCTGATGATTTGCTTTTATTTAGCAGGGGTGACTGGAATTCTGTGCATTTGATGATGAACAAATTTAAGGAATTCTCTGCTGCAACTGGCCTCCTTGCTAGCCCACACAAATGTAAGGTCTACTTTGGTGGGGGAAAAGAGGAGGAGCAAAACCTTATACAACAAGAAACTAGCTTCTGCAGAGGTACTTTACCTTTTAAATACCTAGGAGTACCATTAGCTAGTAGAAAGCTGAGTGTCAATATGTGCCAACCACTCATAGACAAGATGCTGAGTAGAATAAATCACTGGAGTACTAGACTTTTGTCATATGCTGGTCGCCTACAACTGATTAAAAGTGTAGTGTTTTCTATAGCAAATTTCTGGATGCAAGTATTTCCTCTGCCCAAGAAAGTGATCAGATACATTGAAAGCCTATGCAGGAGATTCTTATGGACTGGTAAAGATAATGCCTCCTGAAAAACTCCCATATCCTGGGATCATACCCGTGACTCTATTGCTGCTGGGGGTATGAACATTATTTCTCTAACAGAGTGGAACCGTGCCACTATTGGCAAACTTTTATGGAATATATGCGAGAAAAAGGATAAGCTGTGGATCCAATGGGTACACTTATACTATATTAAGAGGAGTACAGTCACTACTTTCACCCCTAGTGTTACTAGTTCGTGGATTGTGAAAGCTATGTTTAAGTACAGGGATGCTATGATGCATTCTGCTACTTGGAGGGAGTTCCAAATGCTTGGGAACTATACAACCAACAAAATGTATCAGATGCTTAGAGGTAATAGACCCAAGGTTCCGTGGAGATTGTTGATGTATTCTAACAGGGCAAGACCGAGGGCTATTTTTACGCTGTGGATGGTGTGCCAGAATCGATTGCCCACAAAAGATAGATTAATCCGGTTTGGCATACAAAATGATGGCAAATGTGTGTATTGTGATCAAATGGAAAACTGTGGACATCTTTTCTTTGAGTGTTCAGTGATTAAGAATATTTGGCAAAAAATCCTTTCATGGATGAAGGTAAGGCATAATCCGGAAAACTGGATTGAGGAGATGGCTCTGTGAGTAGACAAGGGGCAAGAGTGTAAGGGCGCGACTCTTGAAACTAGAAGCTACAGAAATGATATATGCTGCTTGGCAAAACCGCAACAACATTATCTTCAAAGAAGGAAGGAAAGATGAACTAAAGAGCAAAAGTATCAAAGAAACCATTACATATAGGGCTGAGTTAGACTATAAGTTAGTAACCTATTGCAATAATCTGTAATATTTTATTGCTGTAGGTTTTGATTTTGTTATGTCATGTAGATGCCTGGATATAAGATCGGCTTGTGTATTCACTCTATTTTGGAATAAAAAATTTCTTTTGCTCCAAAAAAAAAACTATTTAAAAAAATTAAAATATAATATAAAATAAAATGATAAAATAATATTAATAGAAAATATCATGTGATTAATTGTTATATATTAACATTAATAATAATAATAATAATAATAATAATATTAATTTTTAATAAATATTATAGTTTTCAATCCTAAAATACCCGTGCATCGCACAAGCCAACAATCTAGTAAAGTTTAATTTAAAATAAGTAACAATATTGCAAAATTTAATGATATAAACATTATTTTTGAAGTGTCTCTACCAATCAAACAACATTGACAATAGATATTAGATACTATGTTTTGAGATCATAAAAGAGGTTATCATGGTAAATAAAAAACTAATATCTATAAATATACACAATTTAATTTAACTTTGTTATTTATAATCATAGATATTTAGCAATATTAAATCCTAATTTTAATTTTATGTTATATTTTTGGTTTTTTTTCGATTTAAGCGAATAAATTATTTATTTTTCAGTATAAATAATGTAATCTATACAATTATATTCTTTAAAGAACACTAAAAATCATGAGAATATTATTTAATTTCACTAAAAAATTTATTTTTCAACTTATTTTATTGTTGTTGAAATTATAATAATTGCGGTGTTTGTATTTACACTTATACAAACACTCTAGAAAGTAGAATCATAAAACATGGAACTATCATCTTTTAAAGCAGCAACAATTATTATTTTCACACACTGCCTCGAAGTCTGGATATCTCTTACAATTTTCTTTGCATCCTCGAAGATTACACTGAAACCCTACCCCTGCCACTTTCCAACAACAATAACCGTCACATTTTTCAGGAGGACCATCAAAATCATTTGGAAAGATTGCAGAACTAGTGACACTTGATGCCAATACTACGACAATGCATAGAATGGCAAAGGTATAAGTGTTGATGCGAGTAGCCATTTGTGTCTACGTTGAAAGAAAAAAGATGACACAATTTGATGTAAGATTTTTGTTATGTAAACTACTCCACGTGGTTCTATTTATAAGAAAAAAATTGGTTTTTAATTTATTGAATAATTGATATATCGGTATTATTAAAATATAATTGTCTAAATACATTGATTATTTAATAAAATTCTATTCTAATAAAAAATGGACGGTGTATGTTTATTTAATATTTTATTATTTGGTAAAAATTTATTTATGTTTATAAAATATTAAAAATATATTTTTTATGTCATAAACAAATTTTGTCTTTTTAGATTTATTAAAAAATTAATTAATTTGATTTATATATATATATATATATATATATATATATATATATATATATATATATATATATATATATATATATATATATATATATATATATATATATATATATATATATATATATATATATATATATATATATATATAGATAGATAGATAGGTATATTAATTATTCAATTAATTAAAAATATCAAAATGTGATTATAATATAGAACGGAAGTAGTACTACTCTCTATATCAAACAATAATTATTATATTTACTAATAAAATAAAGAGTTAAGTTTCATTTTAGTACATAGAAAAAATTGTAAAATTCAATTTAACTTGTGAAAAATATTAAATACACTTTCGTTCAGAGAAAAATAAATTGGAATAATTTAGGGCTTGTTTGAATAAGTTTTGCTTTTTAATTTTAAAATATATTTATTAAATTGTTTTAGAAAAGTATTTCAAAGAAGAGAACAAACAAAAAAATTGTTTGGTAATATAACTTTTCAAACCCTAATCCCTTTTCTTTTCCAATTCATATTTTCTTTCTTCTTCCATTAACAATTGTTGCGTAGAATCATCTTGCAACTGAGGTTGGTTGATTCACTCGAGTGAAAAGTGAAGATCAAGACAGGAATTCGATCTGTAGATTGAATCTTGTTCTTCAAGATTGATTCAGAATTCTCCATAGGTTTAATGGAATTCCAACTTCTGGTATCTAGAGCACTGGCTAAGCGATTTGTGGAAAGCACAACACGATCGCAGTGAATCATCCAAATAGGCATTTTTTGGCGAGTCTTCCGATTCTGAAGAGTCAGAATTATGAGAATTCGTGCAAGCAGATGAATATCGTTTTTTGTTATCAAGATCTTTGGGATCTTGTGAAGGAAGAAGGAACACCGTTTGTAGAAGACGCAAAAAATGAAGAAAATGCTGCACACAAAGAATTGAAGAAGAAAAATTATAAACCTCTCTTTTATAATTCATCAATGTGTTGATACATACAATTTTGAGAAGCTGAGTGATGTTGAATCAGCGAAAAAAGCTTAGGAAATTTTGGAGGCGCAGAAAAGGTGAAAGAGGTGAGGTTACAAACTCACAAAACAAACGTATGAATTGCTTCAAATGGAAGAAAGTGAAAGCATAACTGATTTTTTCACTAAGGTTTCGAAACTAGTGAATCAAATCAAGGTGTGTGGAGAAACATTGACATCAAGATCAATTATTGCAAAGATCTTGAGGTCGGTGGCTCCTAAGTTTGACCAAGTGATATTAGTCATAAAAGAGTCGGGATTTTTCGACATTGAAAAAGGAAGAACTTCAAGGAAAATGATTCGTCAATAAAGGTAGAGGAGGCTACAACAATTCGATTGGTCGAGGAAACCAACAAGGAATAAATTTGTAGAACCAGAGAAGACCATTATACTAAAGCAACCAAAAAGATGGTGCTGCAGGTAAAAGAGGAGGTGGTGGTAGAAAATATGACAAAAGTCACATTCAGTATTTCAATTGTCAGGTATGGTCACTACTCTAGTGATTATCATGAAAAATAAAAGAATCAAGAAACTGATACAAAGTTTGCAAAACATGAAAAAGAAGAGATGAAGAAAGATTCAAGGCTCAGTGGTACTTGAACTCAGGATGTTAATCACACATGTCTCGTAAGAAAGACTAGTTTGTCAACATAAAGCCCTCGATGAAAAACATGGTGAAATTTTCAAATGACAATACTCTAGCAGGTGAAGGTATTGATGATGTTCTGATTATGAGGAAAGATGTCAAAAGGGCAGTAATTTCCAATGTGTTGTACATACCATACTTGAAAAGAAATTTTCTCTGTATAGGGTAGTTGATCAAAGAGAACTACAAGGTGCCGGTTAAAGACAAGATGATGAAAGTTATCAACTCAGGTGAAAGGTTAATCTTTAAGGGTCCTATGTCTCATAATAGAACCTTCAATATTGAAATTAATGTGATGGAGCACAAGTTCCTTACGACTTCAGCTAGAAGGGATGAATGGATATGGTACTATCGACCTGGCCATCTCAACTTCAAAGACATCAAAGATCTGAAGAGAAGAAATATGGTTTCAGGGTTACTAGAAATCAACATTCCAAACAAAGTGTGTGAGGAATGTGTACTTGCAAAGGTAATGTACTCTTATGTATGTGGTCTTATCCAGGTAGATTCGATTGGAGATAACATATACTTTGTCACATTCGTAGATGATGTTAGTCAAAAACTGTGGACTTACATGATCAAGAAGAAAAGTAAAGTGATCGAGGTATTTTCCAAGTTTAAGTCTATGGTCGAAAGACAAAATGGTCGAAAGCTTAAGATTCCAAGGGATGATGGTGACCAAAAATATGGGTCGAAACACTTCGATACATTATGGGAGAATGTAGAGATTATACATGAGGTGGTGCCAGCCTACACTCCACAACAGTATACACATGCTCTGTGATTACACTCCGTTACTGACCATGATGCATCCCAACAACATCCTTCGTCACATTTATCAGGAGGACGTGGAAATAATTTGGAAAGATTGTAGAACTAGTGTAACCTAATGATGCCAATACTATAAGAATGCATAGAATTGCAAAGGTATAGTTGAAAGTGTTGATGCGAGTAGCCATTGATTTTTATGTTGAAAGATATACCATCAACACCATGGAATATGCTCCTATATATTTAATGTGACAAGTGAAGAAGTTAATACAATTAATTTAGAAGAAAAAAAATGACATTTATTGATGTACTCTCTCCCATCTTATTTATTCATAATAGAAAATTTATTTTTTAAATTTATTGAATAATCAATGAATCTAAAAATACTAATGTGGCTTTATTTTTTTTAATTATTTTATATGTCACGTTGTGTTTTATTCAGTTATCACCGAGGTTGTTCTCAAGTGGCCCCGATATCTCTTGGGAAATTTTTTCATCATTAAGACATAACATAAAAGTATTAAGGAACTATTGCAGCAAGTTATTCAAACACCTGATCAACAGGCATATGTATGAAAATTGATGGGTTTTCAATTTTGCATTGAGTACAAACCAGAAGCATCAAATAAAGTCGCTGATGCTTTCTCACGTGTCCTTGCGCATTGGCTAATAGAGGAGGACATAAAACCTCAATCGGAGTTATGGACCTTGGTATCTTCTCCAACTTTTGGTATTATGTCTCAATTAAGAAAACAAAATGCATCTAATCCTGTTTTAATTGAGTTTCACAACTAAAACACCGGCAAGGTACTTTGGCAGCTCCCTATACAATTGTTATTAGGTTGCTTCTACATAATTTTTCATCTGTTTTAAATTCTCACTCTCCATTATGTAATTTGGTAATTAATGAGTTTCTTTATACGCCAAGTGGCTGTCATGCTATTGTAAAAAGAATAGTTGCACGAATTACGGTGAATTTTATTGGACAGGTATGCGCAAGGCAGTGGAGTCTTTTGCGGCTACTTGCCTTATTTGTCAGCAAATTAAATAATCCACTTAAGTTCCAACTGGGTTAGTCCTACCTCTTTCTATTCCATAACCAGTCTGGGAAGATGTTGCCATGGATTTCATTACGTCTCTTCCTCCGTCTAATGGATTCACTGTTATATTAGTTGTTGTAGATCATTTCTCTAAGTGGGATCCTTTTGGTGTTATTTCTAGACCTCTTACAACCTTTAAGGTAGCAAACTATTTATTTCATTAGTTGTCCGTCACCATCGCTTTCCTCGGTCTGTTGTGTCTGATCGCGACCCTGTGTTCGTCAACAATTTTTGATGCAAGCTATTTGAGTTGAGTGGTACCAAATTATCTATGAGTAGTGCTTACCATCCTCAAACGGATGGCCAATCAAAGTTTGTTAATCAGGGATTAGAGAAGTACCTTCGTGCCTTTACTCAAGACAAACCTTCTTCTTGGGGTTAGTATCTTCTCTGGGATAGTGTGCTAGTTCGCCTGTGCCCTCACCGATAACTTTGTGTATGTCCTCATCGCCAACATAAGATTTCCAAGAAGTTTTATGGCCCTTATCAGATACTCGAGCGCATTGGTCCGATAGCGAACAAGCTCCAATTACCTTCGGGAAGTCGCTTACGTTAGGTGTTCCACGTCTCTTCTCTTAAACCTTATCGTGGTCAAGAGAACCCCCACACCAAGATTTTCCTCTAGAGAGCTTTGATAATCAACAAGTTAAGCGACTTGGTGCGATTCGTGCTTATCGTATTGTTCTGGTTTAGGGACAACTTAGGCAATAGTTGGTGCATTGGACCAACTCTTCGGCTGATGAAGCTTCGTGGAAAGATATGGCTTTTTTTCAAGCCTATTATCCGGACTTCAATCTTGAGACAAAGTGAATTTTGATGGGGAGAGAAATGACACGAGCCCATCAGGGGAAGGTCCAATAACATTAGAGGAATGACCTAGTTACGACAGGGAAGAAGTGAGCTCAATATTGAGAAAGAGACAATCTAAGAAACCAACATGGATAAAAAAAATTGTATGCATGTAGAAAAATCCTTTGGAAGTTTCTAGGAACATTTAATACATTATGTTATTTCCATTGCTTTTTTCTGCAAGTTGTTATGTGAAGTTGCTTTTATATGCTGTATACTACAAGAAAATTCTAATTCTTCCCTAATTTCTCTTCTACTGTTCTTAATTTCTTAGGAGTTAATACTCACTCGAAGAGTGTTTCGATTCATTTTACAATCTGAAAATTGCAGGTTATAACATCCATGTCGGGTATCGTATATTTAACCTTTAAAAAAATATTTTTAACTTTAATTTGTTTTCCTTGTTAAAAAAAGCAATGATTTAAAAAAATATTAATTTTACTAAAAAAAAGAGTTTCATTGTTCGAACAAAATGCCCCTAACAATAATAATGTGCATTTACCAGCTAAGTTAAATTGACAATTGAGTTTTAAAAATATCTCAAGAACACTCGTTAATATTACCCTTAAATAAATTTTATTATTTATTTACTTATTTTTAGGTGTACCTATGATGATGGCCCTGCTAATGACGATGAATAAATAATGAGGATGATTAAGAAAAAGTTAGTCTATCATGATTATATGGAAATACATTGATTTTGAGTCATATAGACCATACAAATTATGAAGACATGAAAAACATATTGAAACATAAATTTACAAAAACATTTTTAATTTATTATTTATATAAATATAATTCTTTTGTAAAATTATTCATTTAAAGTTCAGTGTTATTTTGATGAACTATAAAAATTTACGGCTCAATGCTTAAGTATCTCAGTCAAAGTCAAATTAGATACAAGTATACAGGTAAAGATATTTTGTATTGTTCTAATTAATAAAGTTTAATTTAAAATATGTAACAATATTGCAAAATTTAATGATATAAACATTATTTTTGAAGTGTCTCTACCAATCAAACAACATTGACAATAGATATTAGATACTATGTTTTGAGATTATAAAAGAGGTTATCATGGTAAATAAAAAACTAATATCTATAAATATACACAATTTAATTTAACTTTGTTATTTATAATCATAGATATTTAGCAATATTAAATCCTAATTTTAATTTTATGTTATATTTTTGTTTTTTTCGATTTAAGCGAATAAATTATTTATTTTTAAGCATAAATAATGTAATCTATACAATTATATTCTTCAAAGAACAGTAAAAATCATTAGAATATTATTTAATTTCTTTAAAAAAATTATTTTTAAACTTATTTTATTTTACTGTTGTTGAAATTATAATAATTGTGGGGTTTGTATTTACATTTATACAAACACTCTAGAAAGTAGAATCATAAAACATGGAACTATCGTCTTTTAAAGCAGCAACAATTATTATTTTCACACACTGCCTCGAAGTCTGGATATCTCTTACAATCTTCTTTGCATCCTCGAAGATTACACTGAAACCCTACCCCTGCTACCTTCCAACAACAATAACCGTCACATTTTTCAGGAGGACCATCAAAATCATTTGGAAAGATTGCAGAACTAGTGACACTTGATGCCAATACTACGACAATGCATAGAATGGCAAAGGTATAAGTGTTGACGCGAGTAGCCATTTGTTCCTACGTTGAAAGAAAAAAGATGACACAATTTGATGTAAGATTTTTGTTATGTAAACTACTCCACGTGGTTCTATATATAAGAAAAAATTGGTTTTTAATTTATTGAATAATTGATATATTGGTATTATTAAAATATAATTGTCTAAATACATTGATTATTTAAGAAAATTCTATTCTAATAAAAAAATGGATGGTGTATGTTTATTTAATATTTAATTATTTGGTAAACATTTATTTATGTTTATAAAATATTAAAAATATATTTTTCATGTTATTAACAAATTTTGCCCTTTTAGATTTATTAAAAAATTAATTAATTTGATTTATATATATAGATAGGTATATTAATTATTCAATTAATTAAAAATATCAAAATGTGATTATAATATAGAACGGAAGTAATACTACTCTCTATATCAAACAATAATTATTATATTTACTAATAAAATAAAGAGTTAAGTTTCATTTTAGTACATAGAAAAAATTGTAAAATTCAATTTAATTTGTGAAAAATATTAAATACACTTTCTTCCAGAGAAAAATAAATCGGAATAATTTAGGGCTTGTTTGAATAAGTTTTGATTTTAAATTTTTAAAATATATTTATTAAATTGTTTTAGAAAAGTATTTCAAAGAAGAGAATAAACAAAAAAATAGTTTGGTAATATAACTTTTCAAAACTGTTTTGGAAATGAGAAAATAAAATAAACAATTATTTGATTATTTAATTTTCCAAAACAGTTTTAATGATGAGCGAATAAAATATTTATGTAACACCCCATACATAACTGACTAGTATATTATGCATGAAACGTTAAAATTGATATTGAGTACATACAAAAGCTATAGTTATAGAAAGATCCATATGGAGTATAATAGGAAAATCTACTAAGAAGCATAATACATGAGTCTTCAATGAATCTTGCACAGCGAAAAATGAGATCTGACGAGGTCTCCGAGCCATCACCACTTTAAACCGTCAATCCGAACCTGCTATCTGTCAAAAGCTACTAAACTGCACCTGAAAAAAATATAAGTTGATTGGGGTGAGATTACTAAATCTCAGTGAGTCCTCCTATCCTATGGGTCCACTCGGATCTACAGGGTACATGCATCAAAAACCAAATCCACCATTGATCCGGGGTTGTCCTCACATCCGGTACAAATACGGAGCAAACACATGATTCGTCCACCATAGGAGTCATCATATCACAAGTACACAAATAGTACACAAACACGTATGCAGACCCATACCCATGTACGGGGAATCCAGAAGTGTAACAACCTCGGCTAGATTATGGAATAAATGCATCCTCGATGAGTAACCTCCTGCCTATATGTCAAGGGACTTGTACAAGCACACTGCAAGACGGTTAAACGGGTTCGCACAAGCCTAAATCGCCGCTAGATGACTTTTTCCTAAATGGCGTCATTGTTCCGTTAACCTTCTTCACGCTAGTGAGTTACGCCGAGTACAAACCGCCACCTTGACGCCTGAGCCCATCGGGCGAAAGCCTAGTATTAGTCTACGTGACTTTACTAGAGGTGAGTTACCACATTATGCATTAGCCTACATAGCTGCATAACCCCACCATACCGAGCACGCAAGTGTGTTAACGGCAAGTGAGTAAAACCCCATACGGAAACTCACGAGCACAGTGCAACGGTAGCTCAGATGCACACCATATCGAACAATACACATGAACGGGTTATTCCATTGGACTACACGGTCCGGGAGGGCTCATAGACTACATAGTCAGAGCATCAGAATGTGTTTTTTCAGCATTTTAAGGGTTCTAAATCCATTCTAACTTTAATTTAAACCAACCCAATATGCTATAACATTCTAAACCATATTTCTAGCTACACATATCAGAATATAGCAAGTAAAGAAACATTGATTATCAACATGCAATTAGAATTACACATCAAAAGCACACTAGCATCAAGGTTCATTAATTATCTCTCAAAATTCTATAACCCCAAATACAACCCTTGCATGCAATTTCTCAAGTTTCTATCTAAAGGACTCACCTTGCATCAATGGAGCTTTGGATGAAGAACATGCTGCAATTGAGCTCCTAACTTGACCAAAACTCCAACTCCCAATTCATCAAACCCGTATCCACTCTTTAACACACAATCAGCATGTATGTCCCAACTTCAAGCTCCGTTTTCTCCTTCAAAACATAAGCTATGAACGCGAAACATAGGTGCATATCGAAAAGAAATTCGTTAGCTTTCTAATGGGACCAGAATCGTTACGATCGGAGTTACAAGTTGAGAGTTATACCTGATTTAGTGGAGGCTGTACCCAAGGTGCGAAAATGGAATTGATGAAGATGAACATAAGTTGTTATTCTTCCCCTCTTGCTCTTAAGCCCTTCTAATAATTGATTATCCCCCAAGACATGAATTTATTCCACCAAACATATCTTAAGGACCATGCAACAAGGTCTTATGTCCAATATGCCCTTCAACTATGTCGTTATTACAAGTTTTCCCTTTTAGTTGGTTTATAACAAAACACTTGGATTCCAACAATTGGTTCCTTAACTTATGTTCTTATGCTTAGAGAAATATGGATATTACATTCTCCCCCCCCCCTTAAATAGAATTCACCCTCGAATTCCTTCCAATCACCATGATAACAAGCTTCTCTCATCTTCTATCAACGAGGTGATGAATGTTCCTTATATTCCCCCTTGGATAAATCTCACAACTTCCATCCAAGAAATACAACTCATATATACACCTGTGTCCAAACATGCTTGACTGGGACGATAGTCCACACACAACACATAACTTCTGATACTCCACATCATCATACTTTGGGACGACTCTTCCAAGGTTTTAGACCTTTACTGTTCTATACTGAATCTCCAAAACTTCAAAAACTCTAATAATCCACTCATGTCGGATATCCTTCGTTTCATTCTTTGGTGTGTTCACCCTCATTCAACAAACATTACTAATTCACTCAGCTCCTTGAATTACTTTCCATTTGAGAATTACTACCACAACGTCACTTCTGCGATAAAACACTTCAAATTATTCTCCACTCGAGTCCATACAATGTCATTAGGTGTTAGCCAAATTCCTTTGTCTTATCTTCTGGTTCCCAGAGTCTTAGGATGGTTGTCCCAAGTTTACCTTTATCTATATACTGAACCTCCTTACTTAACTCTCGCCTCAGTCGTAGATGTATCACTCATCACCACAATCCACGATGGCGTAGCATTCCACAACCATAGCATTGATGCCCAATAACTTCGCATAAGGTTTTGCCCACAAAGGTGAACCCCAACGATTAACCTGTAACCATAATTCGAATCCTCATACGCGCTCATGCACAAGACATAACTACGAAGAACTTACGTCAATTGCAATCCTTCACTTTCCTTCAGCATTTCAACGGCCTGATACTCAGTCCAACCCTTGTGACTTGCAAGCTAAACTGATGACCAACGAACATCGGACCGCATGCCATCCACCAAAAATGTATTCCCAAGCTGGTCCATCGACAACACCTCTCGAATTATGGTGATCCTTGAGAGACTAGAACGAACGAAACACTACTTCGACAATTTTCCTTAGGAAAATACTTTCATCCCAACATAAAATCCTACTATTAGCCTGTTCGTTCCTACCTCCGACTTATCTGATTCTTCCTTGATCCGTTGCGCTACTCTGATTCCAACAAGTCGCACACCTTGAAATCCTCTGAGTCACATTATACCCATAATTCACTTAGTTTCCATTAATACACAATAATTCCTTATATACAGTTGTCCAATTACAACACGCTCCAGAACTCCATATACATCCATCGTCGACTACTACTCCTCGAAGTTGCGTACTTCTAAAATCAAGCTACTACTTACTCTGCCATTCCGTATAGTTCATCTACCACAACTTAAGCACATGTTTCGATCTCAGGGCATTGAAACCCAAATACTCACTGACTTAGAGGTTCGTCCTTGTCACTGATTCCCATAGTGTATAACCTCTATGTTTTTCATTCCAACAAATCTTTGTTGCTCAACCGGTATATCGAACCCTTCATGACGTACTGCAGCTCATGATAAATCTAGCAGTTCTACACAACTTTTACCCAACCATAAACCTTCATTCTCTTAGCGTAGTATCGCCTCTGATAACTCGTGCGACTTACTGATATAACAATCCTCTCATAGCCACACTATATCCACACAATCATCTAATGTCTGCTCTATCTCTGAATCTGACATTAAACTGACTTCCTCGGCGGAAGCATCCTTCATTGCAGTTCTTCTAATAGTCAGAGGGTAGCCACAATGCAAGAAATTGCACTTTGCACTTCGAACATCTCTCTTATAAACTCCTTAGCAGTTCTCAAACCAAAATGTCCACGCTTTACCAAGATTAAAACTTCTCCACTCAGAGTATCTAGCAATACATTACCAGACACATCACACATCGAGCCGATCCAAGATACAACTTGCATATTCCATCACCGGTCGCCAATGGTACATGATAGCCACTCACCATGCTGACCAGGATATCATGACCGCACATGATTCCCACCCTAGACACTCATGCAAAATTGCCAACTTAACACTTCATGAAACGAGAACGTTTGCAAGGTATAATCTGACTCTAACTTGCGCGAGCACGATCATTCGGAGTCTCAATAAGCATAATATCGGATCTTGATACATAACACTATTGCCTGTCTAGTTATTTCTCTACTATCGAGCGCGACGTATGGATCCTTATCCCACATACCTTACGAGAGTCTGGATCTGCGTCTCACGAATGCTAAAGCATAATTCTACCTTGAGCTCTAGGCCACCTTTGTCCCACACATGTCGGAAAAAGGATGACTCACGCATCTTGTGCGCGGTAGCGATACTGTGGCATTATACCCGTCTGGTAGTACCAACATGGAGGTCCAACTCTGAGGCCATGTATCCAGGTAATCTACCTCCGTGGCGTATAACGATCTCCATGCGTATCCTAAAGTCACGACTGACAAGTGTCTGAACAGACCTCCAATAGGTTCATCGTTCCTCAAGTCCTTCGAATCACACTCCTCAGGATGCTAAAACCTGAGAGTGCTACACCTCAAGGTTACTTACTCGGAAAGCCAATACGCCAAGCACGAAGATTTGAAGTTCAACTTCGGATTACCATGCAGTGCGCGTACCCACTCGTCCCACGCATGCATGAGATTCCAAGGATAATTCAGTCCAGATAGGAATACTATGGTTCCTAACAACCAACGCAACTGCGATCATCCTACTGACGTTCCAGATAGATCTTAGTTCTTACTCGCCTGAACGCCTAACGCCAAGCGTAATTTTATGGCTTCACTCGGGGTCAGACGAACAACAACTAACAAGAACTTAGGTTATTGCATTTCACGCTTCTACATCATTTCATATTCCATCTAGCGTAGTTCTAGAACTTAAATATAAAATGATAAGAACGGAAATGCATGCCCTCTTCTATCGACAAGGTATTCAAGCTTCGTCCAATACATTCCACCAACATCTACTAGGTAACTACTCTCTCTTAGGGTACTTCAAGTTGTATCAGGATCTAATACTCTGCCCATCCAATCACTATCCATACCAGTGCAATCAGAAAGGTCGGACTCCCCTGTCCGCATTTCCAAAGGTCATTCTGTCCTATCAGCTCACCAGTCATACTTAACATCGGCAGCATCATCAATAATGAATCCTACTAATTCACAGCTCAGCACCTTCGGAGAATCTCACTTACAAGGCTCCTACTCAATCCTATTTGGATTTCCCTTGCTATTACCAAGACTTAGAGAAAGTTTCACTCCGTCCAATTTAAAATCCTAGGGGCTCTAGCTGTCTCCATCCACACCTTGGTAGTTCGGGTATTACTCCTTTGCGTCAAACGCTCTCCTTAAGCTTGACGACTCCAATATCCCTTCTACTTACGCCGTCCAATAAATCCAACTTCCATATACAATTCATCACCCAACCGATTCTTTCTACTTGGGTTCATGACACTTACAGGTTTATGAGTCCTCGTGGCGGCTCTGCCGTAATCCTACTGTCTCACACTCAGTCGATGAGTTGATCAAGTTCAACAACTGAATGAGATATCAGTAAAATCAGGCTAGCAATGCACACTTGAGAGGAGGAAAAAGAATTGCTAGTGATGTCTCATGGTTCGGCCGAGAATCGACCTGCTCTGATACCAACTGTAACACCCCATACATAACTGACTAGTATATTATGCATGAAACGTTGAAATTGATATTGAGTACATACAAAAGCTATAGTTATAGAAAGATCCATATGGAGTATAATAGGAAATTCTACTAAGAAGCATAATACATGAGTCTTCAATGAATCTTGCACAGCGGAAAATGAGATCTGACGAGGTCTCCGAGCCATCACCACTTTAAACCGTCAATCGGAACCTGCTATCTGTCAAAAGCTACTAAACTGCACCTGAAAAAAATATAAGTTGATTGGGGTGAGATTACTAAATCTCAGTGAGTCCTCCTATCCTATGGGTCCACTCGGATCTACAGGGTACATGCATCAAAAACCGAATCCACCATTGATCCGGGGTTGTCCTCACATCCGGTACAAATACGGAGCAAACACATGATTTGTCCACCATAGGAGTCATCATATCACAAGTACACAAATAGTACACAAACACGTGAAGACCCATACCCATGTACGGGGAATTCAGAAGTGTAACAACCTCGGCTAGATTATGGAATAAATGCATCCTCGATGAGTAACCTCCTGCCTATATGTCAAGGGACTTGTACAAGCACACTGCAAGACGGTTAAACGGGTTCACACAAGCCTAAATGGCCGCTAGATGACTTTTGCCTAAATGGCGTCATTGTTACGTTAACCTTCTTCACGCTAGTGAGTTACGCCGAGTACAAACCGCCACCTTGACGCCTGAGCCCATCGGGCGAAAGCCTAGTATTAGTCTACGTGACTTTACTAGAGGTGAGTTACCACATTATGCATTAGCCTACATAGCCGCATAACCCCACCATACCGAGCACGCAAGTGTGTTAACGGCAAGTGAGTAAAACCCCATACGGAAACTCACGAGCACACTGCAACGGTAGCTCAGATGCACACCATATCGAACAATACACATAAACGGGTTATTCCATTGGACTACACGGTCCGGGAGGGCTCATAGACTACATAGTCGGAGCAGCGTCCCAATCTAGCCTTCCGGCCACTTCGATTCAAGCATACGGAAATATGACGTAATGTCAAGGTCACAAACAATACAATCAATACCGATCGTTTAACCAAAACGACGGTGTCCATAGATTTTCATGTATAAAACATAATGGCATAACGCTTTCAAATATGGGTATCACAATCATAATAAGCAATAAACAAACTATGCCATGCTTAACATAAGAATTATTAATCAAATGGTAAAGACATAAGTTCCCATACTAATTTATTGATTCACTAAGTGGGGTTCCACTATGGTTAAATCAAACATTATGCTTTGGGGACCAATTTTATTAGAAAGTACACGTCGCTAGCTTTCCAACGATATAAAGTTTGCGTAATTCTGATACCCGAGCCGAAAGTTACGAATTTTTGAAGTTTGCTGATTTTTTCCCTGTGCGCCCAGGGTATCCGATTACCCAGAGTCCAGTAACCGATTACTGGCCCTAAAACAGCCCAAAATTGCATTTTTAACAGCGTAATCGGTTACCCAAAGACCCGTAACCGATTACTCTGCATCAGAATGTGTTTTTTCAGCATTTTAAGGGTTCTAAATCCATTCTAACTTTAATTTAAAGCAACCCAACATGCTATAACATTCTAAACCATATTTCTAGCTACACATATCAGAATATAGCAAGTAAAGAAACATTGATTATCAACATGCAATTAGAATTACACATGAAAAGCACACTAGCATCAAGGTTCATTAATTATCTCTCAAAATTCCAAAACCCCAAATACAACCCTTGCATGCAATTTCCCAAGTTTCTATCTAAAGGACTCACCTTGCCTCAATGGAGCTTTGGATGAAGAACATGCTGCAATTGAGCTCCTAACTTGACCAAAACTCCAAGTCCAAATTCATCAAACCCGTATCCACTCTTTAACACACAATCAGCATGTATGTCCCAACTTCAAGCTCAGTTTTCTCTTTCAAAACATAAGCTATGAACGCGAAACATAGGAGCAAATCGAAGAGAAATTTGTTAGCTTTCTAATGGGACCAGAGTCGTTACGATCGGAGTTACGAGTTGAGAGGTATACCTGATTTAGTGGAGGTTGTACCCAAGGTGCGAAAATGGAATTGATGAAGATGAACATAAGTTGTTATTCTTCCCCTCTTGCTCTTAAGCCCTTCTAATAAATGATTATCCCCCAAGACATGAATTTATTCCACCAAACATGTCTTAAGGACCATGCAACAAGGTCTTATGTCCAATATGCCCTTCAACTATGTCGTTATTACAAGTTTGCCCTTCTAGTTGGTTTATAACAAAACACTTGGATTCCAACAATTGGTTCCTTAACTTATGTTCTTATGCTTAGAGAAATATGGATATTACAATTTATTTGGTAGTCTAATTTATAAAAATATTTTTATTAACTAATATACATTGAAAAATATATTATTAATTAATAATTAAATTTTAATTTATTGATCCGTGCTGACTATTTTACGCTGGGATATCTTATTTTGACATTTTTGAACTTGGCATTATACTCTTGTTAAATTTTTTCATTAGACGTGTTATGCTTTTCTCTATTAATTATTGAATG
The DNA here is from genome assembly GCF_029867415.1 of Vicia villosa. Classification (NCBI taxonomy): domain Eukaryota; kingdom Viridiplantae; phylum Streptophyta; class Magnoliopsida; order Fabales; family Fabaceae; genus Vicia; species Vicia villosa. The sequence continues at coordinate 14,002,772 of NC_081184.1, read as the reverse complement.
AATCAAAAATATCAAAATTTGTTTCTAATACCATTACTTAAAAGCTTCTCTTCATAGCTGATATTAGGTTGTGCATGAGTGAGAAAATCATTCATATTTGCCGGAACCTCCAACCCTAACTTCTCCCTCAACAAACAATTCCAATTTAGTGCCTAAAATATCATAATTATATATTATTAATTTTAAATATTTGTTTGAAAGTTTCAAGTAATTATTTTTATGATACATATTTTACGTTGGTAAAATACTTTTACCAATTTATCTTTTAGATATTTTTAGTTAAGTTTTTCAGCGGTTACATTTTCTTTTATAAAAAAATATTCTTAAAAAAATTTACCATATATAATTTATAATTTGTATGCACTTACTGAATAAAACTTTTTAATCTAACCCAGAGCTGGCCCACCCCGTTTGACGGCCTAAAAAAATATTCTTAATAAAATTTTAAAACATTGCTTAACCTTATACTATTTTTGTAAGCATTTTAAATGACAGTTTCTGTTTTTTCACAATTAGATGCTCATTTTAGTGTTACAGGGTTGTTTTTTTAGTTAGTATATAAACCATGAACTTCAGCAACCTAAACTGTGAAAGATATACAAATGTTTTCAATTCAACCATGACAGTATTCAAGATCAAACTTTCTATTTTTCACAATTGAATGTTGGTTTTAGTGTTACTTAGAATCTAAAGAATTTATCTAAAATATGTACCACATGAATAAGGCAAAAACTCATCCGATCCAAAGATAAATTTACTTGCGGTTTGGTTCGGTTTTGGATGATAGGTAAAAAACATCCAATCCAATCCGATCCAATTTAATGCGATTTAGTTTGGATCGGTTTTTGGATATCCAAATTACAAATTAGACTTTTATTAATATTATAAAAATACTAATAAATCATAAATTTGATATAATATATATATATATATCATATAGTATATTAAAAGTTAATATTATAAAATAAAAATGATCGATTATAGTTGAAATAATAAAAATAAATAGATTAAATTAAGCTAATAGATAAGATTAAAAATTAATTATCATATAATAATAAATTTATGGAACATATCATATTAATAAAAAATAAATAAGTACAAAATACATATACATGCGGTTCGGTTTGGTTTGGATCAATTTCAAAAAATCAATCCGAAATCCGATCTGAACCGTGCGGTTCTCACAAAATGGCATCCAAACACATCCAATAAACTTTGATTTTTTGCGGTTTTCGATTTTTTTGGATCGGTTTGCAGTTTTTATTTGGACTGGTTTGGATTTGAACACCCCTAATTTGAACTATCATGAAAAACTTAGTACCAGAGGAAGATAACAAAACAACATGTAAATAACTTAAATAACTTAATTGTTTTGAGTATAAGGCAAGGTTAATCAGTGGCGGAGCCAGGTCTAATATTTTGAGGGGGACATGGATATAAAGGAGGTATATAGCATGATTTAAATTGCAGCATGTAACTGCTATTGCGGCTGCAATATGAGTAACTTTCACAATTATATCGGACTGCGATTACGGTGTGAATTAAAATTATGCGTCTCGACGCCTTTAAAATAACATCAAATAATTTCACTTATGGTTCTTTAAATATTTTCATTGAAAAACAAAATTTCCTAATATCAAAATTCAATTTATTTTCTAGTTAATCAAAAACCTTAACATCAAATATTTTTAAATAGTATATTTCAAAACATCTCAATTAAAATTTACGTCGCAACAACCGTAAAACACACCTATAATGATCGCAATCACAATATTCACAGTCACATATGCGAGTGCAATAACAATATCAAACCGTGATAAATACTTTTTTTTATAAAATAATATATAAAGTTTTTTGTATTAATACTAGAATTATATATATATATATATATATATATATATATATATATATATATATATATATATATATATACACATATATATATATATATATATATATATATATATATATATATATATATAATGCATTTCTAATTGTTGTGCTATACGTTGAATTTAAGAACAAACTTTAATATTCACCCTACTGCCAAAAAGTATAAAAATAATAAAATAGGCTAATTGAGAATAGAAGCATGGACAATTAAGCTGCATAACACTTCTTTAACCACTTGGCTATTTTAAGTGATTAATTCTTTTCACAAATATTACGTATAAATATACATTTTCTTTAAAATATTGGGGTGGCCATGGCAACCCCATGTCCTAACGTGGCTCCGCCACTGAAATTAATTAAAAACTTAAAAATTTTGAAGCTAACTATTTCTCCTTTTTAATATCTTTGGCCAACTTAGTTGATGGTTGTTGTACACTATCAACATCTTCCACTGCATCACTTAGAAACCTCTTAGACGAAGTCAGTCCAGAATTTTCATTCAACGAGTCACTTTCTGCAGATGCAAATATAGGTTCCTGCCATAAAAAAGGAAAGCCAAGAATAAGATGATTAACTATGACACAGTTATTAGGTGGATCATAAACAAAGAAGTTTACTTTAGTCAATACTCACAAAAATGCTTATCATATCATCTTGTGACAAAGAATTAGGGGCATGAAGTTTTGAGGTTTGCATCATAATAACAACCAATTTTAGTACATGCTAAGAAAACTCTAAAGCATCGAAAGAAAATTACAAAGTTTACCTCCTCAAATTTGAAACTATCCTTAATTTTCTTTCGGGAATCTTCATCATCTTTGAAACCAATGACAGAAAGTCGTCCATTCTTAGACTAAAATACGACTCTAATTACCAATTCCTTTTTCAATATTGAGTCAAGTTCGTAAAGGAATTCAAGTGGGTCGCAATCACCATACATTAAAAATACAGAGAATTAGATACAATTAAAAAAAAATTCCAATATTGATTTATGCAACATTACAAACCTGTATTAAATCCATTTTCATTTGAAGAGCAGACTTTCCAATTAACTTAACGCAGTCGGTGTCCCAAAAGACGAACTTCACCTTGGATTTACCGTCAACAGTTGTTACATCAAGCTTATACCTAAAACATTAATGCCAATCAACAAAACATATTAAACTTGTCTGTTACAATTATAAACAGTACCAAATGGAAATAGAAAATGGATATAAACTATATCGTGGCACATGTTTTGAGCTGATATGTTCCTTATAACACTTCAGCTTTCCATCCTTCACAGTCACACTCCTTATGCATTCAACACAGCCATCATAATACCAGCCCATCTGCCTAGCTTCAAATTTATCCAGAGTAGCAGCAGTCACATAAGTTGTTTCCTACATTGTTGGTCAATTAAAAAATATTATATCATGCTCAGATAATGATAACAAAAAGGTAACACTCAGATTTTCTTATATGTTGCAGATTTGTCATCTCAGAGAGACTCATTATTTCAGCTTTCAATTTTTTTTGTCATAGTCAGAATAAAACGAGTTTTGTGTTGTTTCAACTTGCACACTTGAAGAAGATAACAACGACAAATCAACACCGAGTATGAAACATGTAAACACGATAATTCTTGCAAATCAGTTAAGAAGAAAACCAATAAGAAATTCAGATTAAATCGTAAAGAAATATAAGGAGAGTTTCATACCTTTATTTTAGATTCTTAACTTCATCAATACTAATGTCATTAATCAACAACTTCATTCCATTCCATGTGTTGGAAACACTAACAGGGAATCCTCCTGAATGACAAGACATTGAAGAAATATTTACAATTGTTGGCTAAAAAAGTTGCAGTTAGATGTATGTAATATATTATGCCAAACTACCAACTTTCATACCCCAATTTTTGACCTAAGATACCACCTCATATCATTTGCATATACATCATTTGCATCTCTAACAAATTGCATAGCTTGTGTTTGCTACTTGTGACTCAGCAGGATTTAATCAGGAAATCACTCACCAGTACAAGCAACAATCAAATAGGGTTTTGTTCCCCCTTCATCTCAAATGAATCACCTTCATCAACAATCAACATTTGGTCCTCAGAGATTCATTTCAACAAGCTCAAAGGCTCTGAATCAACCAGATTAGGGTTTTGACTGAGGATAGCATAATCCTGATTTTTGCTCAGGGTTTGACCTAATGACTTGGGACATGACCTCAAGGCTCTAAGTGCATCATTTTGACCTAATCCATTGTCTCAGAACACCTCCTATACAAGGTTTGATTAACAGTGCAATTTCAAATCATCAGATTAGGGTTTTGAATTCTTAGGGACTGAAATCAGGGATCACATTTGGGAAACCCTAAAAAGCTCCAGGGGATAATTCAAAAGTTTCAATCACCTTCAAATAATCCCTATGAAAATATCCAATGGAAATTGCATCTCAATTCAAGATCCATAGTCATCAATTTCATCAGGTCGACAATTAGGGTTTTTAACCTAATTCACCTGAACAACTGACTTTTTAATCAGAACATGGTGCCACAACCTAAACTATGGCTCAAGGTCCTCCAATAACTCAAAGTGATCCATTAATACCATTCATTTGGTGAGGGTATCTTGATTCATTTGGAATCTCCAGAAACGCGATTCGTTTGAAAAAGTCAACTGTACAAGATCACCATTGACTTTTTGGAAATTTTGGTCAACCATGACTTTTGAAGTTTTAAATCATTAATATATGATATATGAAGTCATTTGATCAAATAAAATCAAGAAAATCAATCAAGAATCAAAAAGTCAAAGTTTGACCTTTATACTTAGAAAAATTTGCTAAGTGTTTTTCAATGGTTTTTTCCAAACTTTGGAAGGGAATAACTCAAAATTTCACCTACAAACTGAAAAAAACTTCCAACATGAAAGTTGTAGATTTTGATCAAATAAACAACATTGTCACATAAAATGATTTTCCAAAAGATCAACCATTTAAGAGATATGGAGCTTCAAAGTTGGTATCTTTTGAAAATTTCACTTAAAATCTCATTTTCTTCAAAGTTCATGGATCTTTTTCACCCATTTCCTTAAAGGACTTGAAGAAACTTTCAACTAGGGTTTTGAAGTTTGTAACATGAGCTTTCCAAAATGTCCAAGAGCATGAAAAAATATGGAGTATAGCTATGGTTTTGAATTATGCATTTAGTGATCATTTTCACTTGAAATTTCAAGTCATTTTGCCAAAATTTTGAACCATATGGCATATGATCCAAGTAATAATGCATAGATGCAATAATTGGAAGATATTTTCTGATTTGAAACAGATGGGAAAGAGATAAGAAGCATAGCCAATTTTAACCATGGTTTAGGTTTTAACCATCTTGCACTCAATGTGAAAGATTCCATTTTTTCTCTTAAGCCAAATCATCACTCTTTGATCCACTTGCAAGAGCTTTGAGTTCAGAATCCTTGGCCTATAAATAGAGGTCATTTCCACTCTTCAAATCACACCAAAACCTCACAATTATAGGTTTTCTCTTTTCTTTCTTGAATTGCAAGTTTCAAGTTTCAAAGTGAGGTAGAAAACTCAACCTCCAAATCCTTGAAGTTATGGCCAAAGTGATGGTTTTAACATCTCATAAACATCATATGGGATGTGTTTGATCCACTCACACACCCCAAACACCCTAAAACTCAGAATCACTCTTCAACCTCCATGTGAACATAGAATGAGCCTTATCATGCCAAAATCCATTCAAGCTCAATTCTGTCCAAACTAACACTTCCAACACCTCATATATGTCACATATGAACTATCCAAACACTCACATATAACCAATAACCTCATAATCATCAAGCTCGATTCATACTTGCCCCTACTGCAGATCGGGTTCCACACTTTGATCCAGGTGAATTCAGATCACTCCAAGACTTCAAACATGATCCATAATCATCACTGAAGCTATCCAGATCATTGCAAAGCATCTGTAACACCTCCAACTCGAAATTCAATTCTCAGTTTTGACATTTTTTAAGGTAAGCTTCATGAACTTCAAACTCTATTCTCCATGCATCATAAATGAAAAACTGCTTTACCATCATGTTTCTGCACACATATGGATCATTAACCCTCAATCAATTGCATCATAACTTGCACATACACGATTTCAGATTGAATCATAGAATTAGGGTTCTTCGTGTTCATCAGAAAATTGATTACCTTAGAGAAGAAATAAATGAAATTAAATGATACCATCATGTTCCTGGTGAAAAATCGAGCAAGATAGACTATCTACTCGATCAAAACAATCCAGTTTTGAAGATTTTCAAATTCAAATGGGGATGGTGTTCTTGGCGCCATTTTTTGCGAAGGAAATTTGAAAACTGAATTTGAAATATAATTAAATGGAAGCAAACATGTTACAAGCTGCGCGCGCAGCGCAGTTGGTCATTGTTTTGGTTGGCAAGCATGGGTGCGTGGGTTCAAGTCCTTGTGGAGACAAAACCATTTTTTAACACTTATTTTTCTTTTTTTTCTTCACAACTTCATCTAATTAATTAACCAATCAAACTAATTCATTTTTTCTTCATTTTTTGTACACTCTTTATTTAATATATGTATTTTATGAATATAAAAAAAAATCACAAAAAAATATTTATTTAATACATTTTTAATTAGGTTTAAAATGACATATTTTTTAAGTGTTTTTAATACTTTAAATATTGTTTTTTCACTTGATTTTTCAAACCTAATCACTCGTAAATATTTTATGATCAAACCCTAATCATTTAGGTGTTAATTAAGTATAATCTTTGTGTTTATCTTAATTAATTTGACTTCTTTCAAAATTTCAAACTGTTTCAAAACAAACGATCACAGTTTTTTCAAAACGATAAATCATTTCTTTTTAGTTTTCTTTTCAAAAACTCTTGATTAAATCTTTTGATTGATCAAGTCATTTTCAAAACATTGGGCATCCCTTATGGTATAAGTCCCATCTCTTTGTATAAATTTAGGTTTTTCATTGTATATATACCTATCCTTTTATACTTCGATTGAATTGATTTAAACCCTCGAATAACAAGATCATAAATTAGGGTTTTCTTCAAAAACACCATGGGCATCCCTTAAGGTGTAAGCCCCAAACCTCTTTGTAAATATCTTTTTTCATTTATTTACATAACTTTAATCAAAAAACAAATCTTTTTATGAACTTTTCAAAACCATTTCTTTTAGTTTTCTTTTCAAAAACTCTTGATCAAATCATTTGGATTGATCAATTGATTTTCAAAACAATTGGGCCTCTTAAATATTAGAGAGTGTAAGTCCCATCCCTTTCTTTTTGTACAGTTTTCCTTTAAACAGTAAACTTCTTTCAAAATAAAACTTTCAACCATGTTTTATAAAATACCATGGGCCTCCATGTAGGTATAAGTCCCAACCCACCTTGTAAATATTTGTTTACATAGCTTTGAATAAACTCAACGGGCCTCTCCCCGAGTATAAGTCCCGAGCCCCCGTGTATATAAGTGGATTATGCTTACAGGTATATTTCCTTCATAAAACTCCATTGTATACACACACTTTGTCATATATATATATATATATATATATATATATATATATATATATATATATATATATATATATATATATATATATATATATATATATATATATATAATTGTTCATACTTGTTCATGTTTGTCCATGTTTGTTCATACTTGTTCATGTGTTTGTGTTATATATGTCTGTTCAACTTAGTACAACACTAGGTTCCCCATAGCCTCCTATTGGGCTTCGTGCAAAGAATCTCCCTAGTTTAGGTTAGGACATAAAGTATGGTTTCCCGGTGAAATCGCTCTAAGAGCTCAAACCAACTATACCATGCCTCCTCTTGGGCTTTGTACAAACGACTTGTCCCTCCCATAGCCTCCTCTTGGGCTTACAATGCAAGGACCCTCGATTGTCCCTCCCATAGCCTCCTCTTGGGCTTACAATGCAAGGACCCTCGGATAGCCTCCTCTTGGGCTTCGTACAAGGACCCACGGGCTTCTTATAAGCATCCCCAATATCCAAAACAAATACCCTAGGAGATTAGACATTTTTCATCTCTATGATAGGAGTATCTCTTATATATCATCACAAACAATTAATCTATCAAACTTTTTTGCCACAAGGCTGGCTAATCAATCAAACTGTTTTACCACCATATTGGCTGATTAATCAAAGTTTTTGTCACAAGGCTGACTTCATTGAAACTTTTGCCACAAGGCTGGCTGATTAATCAAAACTTTTTGTCACAAGGCTGACTTCATTGAAAGTTTTTGCCACAAGGCTGGTTAAACAATAAAAAACATCTTTATCATTCTAAGCACCGTAAGTGGCACAGCCCAGGTCTTATAATAGAAAGATTTTCAAACAAATCAAACAGATGTATGTGATGATATAGATTAGATACATCTAGCATTAAGATGACATTTGTCTCTTATCCTTTGCTTCCACTAGCATAAGTGGGAACTACGATTGCTCTGACTTTCTCAACATCCCTTTGAGAATACGTAGGCACAAGGTCGTATCCTTGGCGAGCAAAACTTCTCCCTCAAACCACTCTAACCTTAGCACCCGTAGACCCCGAGCTACAGATGCTCTGATTCCCTCTAAGGGATATATATGCAGAGGATCGCGATGATCTTTGCGAGCATAATCAAACAAACACCTTAGGTCCCACCTCTTTCACAACAGAACCCCCACCGTAACATGGAATGAAAACATAACAAAGAAACCTATAGAGTACTATAGATACGTTGGGTGCTAATACCTTCCCTTCGTATAACCAACCCTCTGACCCAAGATCTCTCCCCCCACTTTCAAGGTTATTGTAGCTTTTTTCCTTTTCCTACTTTGGAAACAATAAAAAGTTTGGTCGAAACAAAAGAAAAATCATTTTCCTTGAGCACTCGAGCCCAAAGAAGGCATCAGGTGTCTCATCCCGAAAAAAAGATACGATTTTTCCCCGCGACAGAAAAATGGCGACTTCACTAGGGACCATCTTTTTATTGTTTCCAAAAGAAGGGTTAATTCTAATTGTTATGTTTTTATTTGTGTTACATGTGTGGTTCTGGTTCTGTTACAGGTGTGGTTCTGTTACAAGTGATACATTATGGACAAATCCTAACCCGGATTAAGTACACATAAGAATTAGGTGGAAGGTATAGTCATGTACAGGCGTACGTGAGAATCCTTCCGCTCAGTGGAGGTTCCTTGTTGGTAATATATGTTTAGCACGTTTCGTAGCGAAGACATTATTGCTTTCATTGAACTGTAGAAGCTGAGTTGGCCGTAGAACCCCAACCCATCCTGGCCTTATTAGGTTATGACGCAGAAACTATTCAGGTGAAGACTTGGATTAGTTGTCATGCGGAGAGCCACACTCAGACGAGTTTTTCTTGAGAATATTGCTAGCTCACAAGTTTAGTTGTGCAAGCCGGTAATATCCGAAAGAAAAATGTAGACTCTGACGTATCAGTAGAACATGTTGTGCAGGTGATTAACCCTAGTACTATCCCATGTTTGGTTCTCTGACCTCATGCTCGTGACGCTGGACCTTTGAACCTATGTGTACTATGTTTGAATTACCATGTTTGTAGAACTATGTCTGAACTACCATGTTTGCATTACCATGTTTGCTTTACCATGTTTGTATATGTGGCATTCATGCATCCATGCATTCATACATTCATTAAAAAACAAAAGCCATCTTTTTCCATAAAAACATGATTTTTCCAAAAAAATTTAGAGAATTTTCTTTGCAAACTTTTAAGGATTAAGTTATGGAAGGGGTAAAAAGGCATACCAAAAAGTACGGTTTCAAAGCGCCTGATGTGGAAAAACTGAGAGAGTTAGTATCTTTTGTACAAGATCCTTCCAATTTTAGGAAAAGCCATGAAAAGCTTTTGCCTATCTTAAACACTCATGTTGATGAGGGACTTCTCAAAACTCTGGTTCAGTTCTATGATCCCGTCTACCGATGTTTCACCTTTCCAGACTACTAGTTGGTACCGACCTTGGAAGAATATGCCAATCTTTTGGGTATTCCTGTGTCTGACAAAATACCCTTCAATGGTTTGGAAGCCATTCCTAAGTCACACGTCATTGCAGCAAGTATCCACTTGAAGAAGTCTGAAGTAGAGAGTAATTAGACTACCAAAGGAAACCTCCCGGGTTTAACTTCGCACTTCCTAATAAAGAAAGCCTTTGATTTCATCGAAACTGGTAGCATGATAGCTTTTGAAGCTATACTAGCCTTGCTCATTGATCCACTGTCGCGCGCAGATCAAAAACGAGTTAATTGCAAAACTGTAGTACGACGGTAAGGTAACTCGAATATCATCTCTCAAGGACTCTTAATTATTACTAACTGAAATCAAAATTGGGGGGGGGGGGGGGGGGGGTTGGTTTGGTGGTCGAATTACATAAAAAGTGCTTAAAATAAGTGATTATGAAAATAAGCTAAACGACTAATCCTACTGATTCGGGTTCCGACTTATCATCGGTTATAATAACACCAATCCCTAAACGGCTTCAATCCTATTCGATTATGAGATTAATCAGACAAGCGCTTATCAAAATCATACGAGTTATGTTCCTTTTTACCGAATTAAGAAAACGGTTCAGAATATGACGAGTTAACGAATTAAGCAAACGATAACACGCAATTAAATTTAGGAACATGCATACAATCGAATTTAATCAATTCTATCCTATGAACAACAATCGAATTAAGCAAACAATTGTAATCAAATTAAGCAAATGATTTCATAAAAAAGAATTGAACAGAAATTGAATTTAAATTAGTATTAGAATAACCTCAAAGCAATGGAACCCATAAGCAGTAGGATTTGCCTTCGGGAATTAGTTCTTCATTCTAATCATGAGACCAAAAGTAAAATTTGTGGCAAAAAAAAGTCTTTTTTATTCTAGCGGCTTCCAACCCTTATAAAACAAAATAAGGTTTTCTTTTCTACTAACTCAAACTGGGTCAAAAACATAACCCAAGCCCATAAACTAATGATCCAAAACTAAATAAAACTAATGCTGCAGCTTCAAACAAAATTCTGGAAAATATGCGCTCCGAATCTGACTTTGACTCCAACACGAAAGTTGTAGCTCTTTCTCTTAGCTTTCCGGCGATTATTAGAACGCCTCAATCGGATTCCCGGAGCTCCACTTATGATCATTTTAGTGCAGACTGCTAATGCTGAAAATTAAGTGCGAAAATCAAATAAAGGCAAAAATAAACTAAATTATAAAAACACATTAAAATAGAAAAATAACCAAGGTAAAGTAAAGAAATGCCTAAGTAAAAATATAGGAGAATGTGCATAAATATGCACTGATCAAATTCCCCCACACTTGAACTTTTGCACTCCGAGCAAAATGAAAAACAAAACAAAGAAAGCACAAATACATCAACAGTTACTCGTCCTAGGCTACAAATTAGAGTTTCCACCAAAAAAAGTTCTGCTACGGACAATGGTTGCTTATGGCAAATATCCACATTTTTTGTGTCAAATTCAAGAGTTGTTGAATTTGCTAGAATTTCTGCACAAGTTGTTGTCGGCATCAAACTATCTTCACCTAAAATGGCTGCACTGATCTCAAGACAAACATTACAAATAACGCATTCACAAACAAAAATTTCAAGAGAGTTATCTACTTCAAGAGAAGTATATAATTCATCCAAATCAGATTTCAAGAAATTTTGTGGCATAATCTCTTTCATGCATTCACTTGAATTTTTGTTTCTTACTATGAGTTCATCATATGAATCAAACACGGTTTTAATGGGCTCGCCTGGACATTCATCAAGGCTGGTATCACATCGTGTTAACTCTAATGATGCAACAGGTTGTACATCATCATGAAACATCACGTTCTCTTGAATTTGATGGACACTTGAGATTATTTGTTCACCTTGGACTTTTTTAACTGGAAACATAGATTGCATATGTTGTTGAAATTGCAAATTATTTTCAGTCATTCGCTTATTATTTTCAGCCATTTGCTTGATAATTTCTTCTAAATATGATTATGTGTCAGCTTTCAATGATGCATTTTGTTGAAATTGTTGATATGGCCAAATAGGTTGCTCTTCAATGTATGAGTATTGTCCTTGAAGATCACCTACCATTTGGGCCTCACCATAAAAATTAGTATCTAACAACATAGGACATGCATCATTACCATGAAAATTTGAAGAACAAATATTGCAAATCGCAAGTGGAATATGATTTTGATAGCACGATTGATGTTCTCTTGCTTCCATCAAATTAATAAGATAAGCCAACTGATCCAATGAGTCTCCCATTTTTTTTTTTTGACACGAAAGAACAAATATGATTAAAATAAATTCATAAAAATACAAAAGCACGAAATTTAATCTAATGAAGACAAATAAAAATTTTGAGATTTTTTTTGGAATTTTTTGACACTATGAAAACAGTAAAAAATTCATTAAAAATAGAAAAATGATGAATTTGCGATTTTGAGGGTCAAAATCTTTTAGAATTCTATTCTAAAAGAGTATTGTTCGTCATTTTTTTCTGATTTTGTGGAAAAAATTCGGAACAATTCGAAACAGTAGCTTTCAAACTTACCTGATAGGTTGGAAAATTTATCACCGTACTGCAACCGGAATTGCAACCCTGAAAATCAACAAACACAACACACACAAAAGTACTAGCAACAACACTATGCCTAATATTAGTTAATAACAACAAGAATCCCCGGCAACGGCGCCAATTTGATCCGCTGTCGCGCGCGGATCAAAAACGAGTATTTTGAAAACGTAGTTTAGCGGTAATGACAACTCGAATATCGTTCTCACAAGGATTCTTGATTTTATTAACTAACACTAAAAACGATAATGGGGGTTTGTTTTAGAATTAATTTATAAAACAGAGTAAATTAAGTGATTAACAAAATAAGCTAAACGACTAATCCTACTGATTCGGGTTCCGACTTATCATCGGTTATAATAACACCAATCCCTAAACGGCTTCAATCCTAATCGATTATGAGATTAATCAGACAAGCGCTTATCAAAATCATACGAGTTATGTTCCTGTTTACCGAATTAAGCAAACGGTTAAGAATATGACGAGTTAACGAATTAAGCAAACGATAACACGGAATTAAATTTAGGAACATGCATACAATCGAATTTAACCAATTCTATCCTATGAACAACAATCGAATTAAGCAAACAATTGTAATCAAATTAAGCAAATGATTTCATAGAAAAGAATTGAACAGAAATCGAATTTAAATTAGTATTAGAATAACCTCAAAGCAATGGAACCCACAAGCAGCAGGATTTGCCATCGGGAATTAGTTCTTCATTCTAATCATGAAACCAAAAGTAAATTTGTGGAAAAAAAAGTCTCTCCTATTCTAGCGGCTGCCAACCCTTATAAAACAAAATAAGGTTTTCTTCTCTACTAACTCAAACTGGGTCAAAAACATAACCCAAGCCCATAAACTAATGACCCAAAAACAAATTATTCTAATGACTGAAACTTCAATGAAATTCTGGGAACTATGCATTTCGAATTTGACTTTGACTCCAACATTAAATATGTAGCTCTTTCTCTTAGCTTTCCGGCGATTATTAGAACGCGTCGATCCGATTCCCGAAGCTCCAGTTATGATCATTTTAGTGCAGACTACTAATGCTGAAAATTAAGTGCGAAAATCAAATAAAGGTAAAAATAAACTGAATTATAAAAACACATTAAAATAGAAAAATAACCAAGGTAAAGTAAAGAAATGCCTAAGTAAAAATATAGGAGAATGTGCATAAATATGCACTGATCACTCATCTATGGGTTGGTTCTGTTTCCCAACGTCAACAACTTTGTCGATATCAACGCCATAATGATCTTTCTGATTGGAAATCCTGTTCCGACTTTGCTTGGTGACATGTATTTCTCTGTCCATCACAGGAATCGCCAAGGCGGTGGAATCATTGTATGTTGTGCACCTCTGTTGTTCAAATGGATTGTTTCACACTTACCTGAGTCTCCTATCTTCACAAAAAACCGAGAAGGTTTGCGTTGGCCTCGAAGACTTATGTCTCTTACTAATAATGATATTCATTGGTATACCTTGGCTCGCTGTGGTACAGAAACCATTGATAGCTGTGGAGAGTTCGCCAACGTACCCCTCATTGGTACACAAGGAGGAATTAACTACAATCCAGTCTTAGCCCGACGACAACTCGGGTATGCATATTCAACTAAACCCATTGGTCCTACAGTGGAAAGCTACTTCTATCAAGAAGGGGATGATCCTCAAAGGTTGAAAACAAGAATGGTGAAAGCTTGGTACGACATCCGATGGAAAGAAAAAGGTGAGATAAGGAACTGCATTGCTACGAACGCCTACACCTGTTGGGTAAAGAAAAGAGCAAAGGAGTTTCAAATGCCTTATGATTATGAAAAACCCATGTTCCCTATGGTATCTCAACTGCCCAACATTCCCACTATGGAGGAATACCAAGACACTTTGGCTAAGATGAGGTCAGAAAAAGACGCTTGGGAAGAAAAGTTTCGTAGAACTGATGTGGAGAATAGAAAGTTGAAGAAAAGAGTGAAAGATCACGAAGAAACTCTCTATTATCAAGACGGATGGCTCATGAGCAAGGATGAGAAGATTCGTCGGAAAGATGCCGCAATCAGGAGGTACATCAAAGAAAGCAAGAAAAATCTCGAAGGCTCGACAAGCAACGCTCCGATACGTGACAATTGGAAGAATGTTGTTGACAAACTGAGGGCTGAAAAGGCCGAATTGAAAGCTCACTATGGGAAAGAAATCATGAAGCTCAAGTTGCATAATGCATTTGGTTCTTCGTCTGATGAGGATGTTTAGGATTTTTTTAGATTTTCATTTATCATTTGCTTCTGTAAGGAGCTACGCTCCAACGTTGTAACATTTCCTATTTATTTCAATAAAAGAATTGTTTGTGTTCAAATGTTTGCAAGGAAATAATCTTTAAAATGTTTGGAAAAATCATAAATCTCTTTTTGCATACATCATTCTGCATATCGAGTCTGTTGTCTAGAGTCTCATCTTTTGGATCTTTCTCCAATAGATCGTCAAGCTGTCGCGTCTCAAAGTTTCTCGACCGCGCTCGCAATCAGATCACAGATACAATACTCGTTCAAATAGAAGAAGAGTAATGGAACACTCAGAACAAGAGAATATTGAGCTCTGTGGTACAATGACCACCCTTCAGGAAAAGTTGGAAAGTCTCACTACTCTGGTTGACTCTTTAATGGCCGCACAAAATCAGCAGCCACCACCCAACAGTCAAGCAACGATGATATCCGAGGTCACTACTCCAGTTTCTATAGTTGCATTCAGCATTCCATCTTTCTCCATGCCAGAAGGTTGGGGCACGCCTTTCAGCTTTGGTGCAGGTTTCCGCCATAATTTCTCTGGGGTTCAAACAGCTACAACTGAAGCGCCTGCACACAAGGTTCGGTATTTATTCCACATTCAGGGGTAACTTTTTCCCAAATCACTATGGCACTTTCTCAACCCACTATGACAGTTCCGACCCCTACGGTTCACACTGTTCCTTATGAAGGCAATGAGATTTATCATGATCAAGGTGATAGCACAAATCAGCGAAACCTTGTGGAAGATCTCCAAGAGCAGTTTAACAAGATTCAACTAGAAGTCAAAGCCATTCGTGGAAAAGATTTGTTTGGGAAGAATGCCCAGGAACTCTGCTTAGTTCCTAGTGTACAAATACCAGCTAAATTCAAGGTCCCTGACTTTGTAATGTATGCCAGAAAGATGTCTACCTATGCAGATAATCATCAGTTGCTCATCCATTACTTTCAAGACAGTTTGACTGGTGCCGCATTGAAGTGGTACACAGGTTTGGATAGCACCAATATTCGGACTTTCAATGACCTAGGCGAGGCCTTTGTCCGACAATACAAATACAACTCAGATATGGCTCCAGACAGAGATCAGCTCCGATCCATGGCTCAGAAAGACCATGAAGCTTTCAAAGAATATGCCCAACGATGGAGAGAAACTGCTGCTCAGATTAATCCACCGTTAAAAGAGAAAGAGATGACCAAGATCTTCTTGAATACTCTTGGCCCGTTTTATTATGAACGCATGATTGCTAGCGCTCCAAGTGATTTCACCGAAATGGTAAACATGGGGATGCGTCTAGAAGAAGGAGTCCGAACTGGACGTCTAACTAAAGAAGGTGGATCTTCAAGCGAAACCAAAAAGTTCGGAAGTGGTTTCCAAAAGAAGAAAGAACAAAGTGTTGACATGGTATCCCAAGGAAAGTCAAGAGGGAATGTCAATCGTCAGCAACAGATTTCTGCCATTGCGCCGGTCGTTAACTCAGCACCGAATCCGGGATTTACCCCGCAATTTCTACAACAACAGCCTCGACAACAGGCTCAACAGTTTAACAACAATCAGAATCGTGTGCAAAGAGCTCCACAGTTCGATCCGATTCCGATGACCTACACAGAGTTGTACCCTGCCTTGATTGAAAGAGGTCTTGTTCAAACTAAAGCAGCACCACCAGTACCTGAAAAACTCCCATGGTGGTACAAGGCTGAGGTCTCGTGCCCTTATCATCAAGGAGCACCTGGCCATGATCTTGAGCATTGCATAGCTTTGAAATATGAAGTTCAGAGGTTGGTTAGATCTGATATCCTCTCTTTCAGAAATTTGAATCCAAATGTGCAAGCAAATCCGCTGCCCAATCATGGAGGACAGGCTGTAAACATGGTGTATGGATGTCCTGGTCCATACCGAGTCTATAATATCAATTTCTCAAGAGTAGATTTGGTACAAATGCACGCCACTCTCTATCAAGGGCAAAATTTTCGTCAGCATCACTACGGTTCCTGTAGCATATGTTGTGTAGATTCTCATGGATGTTCAATTGTGAGAAGAGATCTTCAAGTTTTGCTAGATAATGGTACTATTCAGATCTACAGAAATAGGAATGAAGATGAAGTTAACATGATAGGATGTTATCCGCATGAGCTTTTAGTCTCAGATATCAACTCGGAAATGCCTAAAGTTAACATCATCGTTCCTCATTTCAACATGCCCGAGCGCATAGAAGTTACCTACAACAAGCCAAAGGTTCCTATTGCTCCTCTGACCATCTGTCTACCTGGACCTGTTCCTTATGACTCTGATAAAGCAGTTCCCTACAACTACAATGCAACAATGATAAAGGATGGACAAGAAGTTCCTCTACCTACTCTTTCATTTGTCGTAAACATCGCTGATGTGAGTCGAGTAACGAGAAGTGGACGTGTGTATACTCCACTACCTCCAAAGCAGCCTGTTGCTCCTACAACCAGACAAAATCCTGTCAATACACCAATGGGAAATCCTGTGGAAACTCCTGTCATTAATACAAGCACTGATGTTGGTCAATCCATTGGAGGCAATGTCAATTCTGACTTTGACGAAATTTTGAAGCTTATCAAAAGAAGTGAATATAAGATTGTGGATCAGCTTATGCAGACTCCTTCGAAGATCTCAATACTTTCATTGCTTTTAAACTCCGAAGCCCACAGGGAAGCCCTGATGAGAGTATTGGACCAGGCTTTTGTAGATCATGATGTGACTGTTGACCACTTTGATGGGATAATAGCTAATATAACAGCTTGCAACAATTTAAGCTTCTGTGATGAAGAACTCCCCGAGGAGGGTAGAAATCACAATCTTGCTCTACACATTTCTATGAACTGTCAGTCAGACTCTTTATCCAACGTGCTGGTAGACACCGGATCTTCCTTGAATGTGATGCCAAAGACGACTCTTGCTCGTTTATCTTACCAAGGAATGCCTATGAAGTTCAGTGGTGTAGTAGTCAAAGCATTTGATGGATCGCGAAAATCTGTTATTGGCGAAGTCAACCTTCCCATGACAATTGGTCCACATATCTTTCAAATTACCTTCCAGGTCATGGACATTCAAGCTGCTTATAGTTGTTTGTTGGGACGACCATGGATCCGTGAAGCAGGGGCAGTAACTTCTACGCTCCATCAAAAGTTAAAGTTTGTAACAAATGGAAAATTGGTGACAATAAGTGGAGAACAAGCCTTGATGGTGAGCCATTTATCCAATTTCTCTTTCATTGGTGCTGATAATATGGAAGGAACGCAGTTCCAAGGTCTCTCTTTAGAAGACGAATCTTCCAAGAAGAAAGCATCAATCTCTTCTTACAAAGAGGCAGTAAAAGTAGTAAAAGATGGAACAACCACTGGCTGGGGGCAAGTTGTGATCCCTACCAAGAATGAAACAAGAGCAGGTCTCGGATGTTCACCAACATTCTCGAACTGCACCAAGAAGGATGAAACCCTTCGTCCAATCAAAGATACATTCATTAGTGGAGGATTCCTTAACCCAATTCCTCAAGAGGTTAATGTCCTTATCGAAGAATGCATCGAAGAAGATCTACCTGATACTGAAGAATAATGGAAATGTTATCTCAATGACTCGGGATATATATCTCAGGAAGAACCATATGCACCGCTCTATCCTCCTTCAGAAGAATCCAAAGGCAACGAAACTGAGCCTGTTCCTGCAGAAATCTGGGACACCTTGGGACAACCAAGTGGAAAATATGATTATATAGTGAAATATACTGCACCTGAAAGTTCAAAGATTGCGATTGAAGACATCCGACCAACTGGATGGGGAGATTCCTTTGAATATAATAGTCAACCAGAAGAGGTTTATCAGCCCTCTCAATTTTCTCAGCAGCCTGAAATTACTGAAGATTTCAATGCATCTATCAAGAATGACAATCCTGAAGATGGTTATTATCACATAAATGCCATTTTTGAAGATGAAGGGGAAGATGGCCCCGCAGTTGACTCGGAAAGTGTCTCTGACAATGAGTCTCTTCATCCTGAAGACTGGGAAGTACATCCTGAAAATTCTGAAGATTGTGACTCATCATATGCTCTTCAAGAGGTGGAAGAAGACCATTTCAACTTTACAAAGAACCAGGTTGACAAACCAGGGCCTTCAAACCCTGCTCGACCAGCGGTCAATGTCAATACTGAAGATAACTCTTAAGAGAATTTTACTAAATACATAATTCACAGAGGAGTTCGTTGCTACTGGAAAGCTGTCGACGTTCCGAATGTTGTTCGCCGCTCAAAGTAATCACCTCGCTGTTATTTTGACCTCCTGCCTAGCCCAAAGCAGAGAGATGTTTTATAGGGCTTTGCTTTTAAGTGTTTTGCCCGAATAAGTTTGTGTATAGGGCTTTGTTTTCAAAAAGTTTCCCTCTTTGTCCTGCCCAAGACAAATGAGTTTGTGTTTAGGGCTTTGTTTCAAAAATGAATCATAAATAAAGTGTCAGTTTGAATTCCCTACATTATATGTTTTATTTTTGCTTTTTTCTGGAAATGGTAATCCTAAAAACCAAAAAAAAAAAAATTTCAATAATCTGCATACACTCTTGCATTCACAGTTTTTCTGAAATAAGCATAAATCATATGTGCAGATTAAATATTAATAAACCCATTGAATGCAATAACCCTATGCCCTCTCCCAACTTTGAGTTTCCTGTGTTCGAAGCCGAAGAAGAGGAGGAAGAGGAGATCCCGGACGAGATCTCTCGATTACTTAAGCACGAGGAAAGAGCCATTCTGCCTCACAAAGAGCCTTTAGAAAAGATCAACTTGGGTTCTGAAGAAGACAAAAAAGAAGTGACCATTGGATCGCTGCTTGATGCTGATATCAAGAGTAAGCTGATAAATCTTCTCAAAGAATATGTTGACGTGTTTGCTTGGTCCTACCAAGACATGCCTGGGTTGGATACCAAAATTGTTCAGCATTACTTGCCATTGAAGCCAGAATGTCCGCCAGTTAAGCAGAAATTGCGAAGGACTCACCCTGATATGGCTAACAAGATCAAAGTGGAAGTTCAAAAACAGTTCGACGCAGGTTTTCTTGTCACCTCTGAGTATCCTCAATGGTTGGCCAACATAGTGCCAGTTCCGAAGAAGGATGGCAAAGTCAGAATGTGTGTTGACTACCGTGACTTAAACAAAGCCAGTCCAAAAGACGACTTTCCATTACCACATATCGACATGCTGGTTGATAACACCGCTAAGTTCAACGTCTTTTCCTTCATGGACGGGTTCTCCGGTTATAATCAGATCAAGATGGCTCCTGAAGACATGGAGAAGACATCTTTCATCACCCCATGGTGTACTTTTTGCTACAAAGTGATGCCGTTTGGATTGAAGAATGCAGGCGCAACTTACCAAAGGGCAATGACTACTCTCTTTCATGACATGATGCATAAAGAAATTGAAGTTTATGTGGATGACATGATAGCCAAGTCCAGCACAGAAGAAGAACATATTGAATACCTTTTGAAGTTGTTTCAACGACTAAGGAAATATCAGCTTCGCTTGAATCCTAACAAATGTACTTTTGGGGTTAGATCTGGAAAACTCTTGGGTTTCATTGTCAGCCAAAGAGGTATTGAAGTAGATCCCGACAAAGTCAGAGCTATTCAAGAAATGCCTGCACCAAAAACTGAAAAGCAAGTAAGAGGATTTCTCGGACGATTGAACTATATCTCCAGATTTATCTCTCAAATGACTGCTACTTGTGGGCCAATTTTCAAGCTTCTCCGTAAAGATCAAGAGGTTGTATGGACTAAAGATTGCCAGAAAGCGTTCGACAGTATCAAGGAATACCTGTTCGAACCACCAATTTTGATTCCTCCGGTTGAAGGAAGACCTCTAATCATGTACCTTACCGTGTTGGAAGAATCCATGGGTTGTATGCTTGGACAGCAAGATGAAACCGGTAAGAAGGAGCATGCCATCTATTACTTGAGTAAGAAATTCACAGACTGTGAGTCTCGTTACTCCATGCTCGAAAAAACATGTTGTGCTTTGGCCTGGGCTTCAAAACGTCTCCGCCAATACATGATCAACAATACTACTTGGTTAATCTCCAAAATGGATCCGATCAAGTATGTCTTTGAAAAGCCTGCCTTAACAGGAAGGATTGCCCGGTGGCAAATGCTGTTATCTGAGTATGACATTGAATACCGTGCTCAAAAAGCGGTCAAAGGGAGCATTCTCGCCGATCACCTGGCGCATCAACCAATTAATGAATATCAATCTCTCAAGTTTGACTTTCCTGATGAAGATGTCATGTACTTGAAAATGAAAGATCATGACGAACCGTTACCAGAAGAAGGTCCTGATCCTGGATCAAGATAGGGCCTAATTTTTGATGGAGCAGTTAACGCTTTTGGCAATGGAATTGGGGCAATCATCATCACTCCCAAGGGTACTCATATCCCGTTCTCCGCCAGATTACTATTTGATTGTACCAACAACGACGCAGAATATGAAGCTTGTATCATGGGTCTCGAAGAAGCCATTGACTTAAGGATCAAAATCCTCGACATATATGGAGATTCAGCCCTCGTGATCAACCAAATCAAAGAAAAATGGGAAACTTACCACCCTGGCTTGATTCCTTACAGAGATTATGCAAGACGTCTGTTGACTTTCTTCAACAAGGTTGAATTGCATCATATACCTCGAGATCAGAATCGAATGGCAGACGCCTTGGCTACTCTATCTTCCATGTTCAAAGTCAGTCATTGGAATGATATGCCCAAAGTCAGGATTATGCGCCTTGAAAGGCCCGCCTATGTGTTTGCAACTGAAGCAGTCATCGATGATAAACCGTGGTTCCACGACATCAAGCGTTTCCTTCAAACTCAAGAGTACCCGCTTGGGGCATCAAACAAAGATAAGAAAACTCTAAGGAGACTTTCTGGCAGTTTCTTCCTAAACGAAGATGTGTTATACAAAAGAAACTTCGACATGGTTTTGCTCAGATGCGTGGACAGACACGAAGCAGACATGTTAATGCATGAAGTGCATGAAGGGTCCTTTGGAACTCTTTCACATGGGCATGCAATGTCCAAGAAGATCTTAAGAGCAGGATACTATTGGTTGACAATGGAATCTGACTGTTATAAACACGTGAAGAGATGTCACAACTGCCAGATCTACGCAGATAAGATCCATGTGCCACCGACTCTACTCAACGTCCTCTCATCTCCGTGGCCTTTCTCCATGTGGGGTATTGACATGATTGAAATGATCGAGCCAAAAGCTTCAAACGGTCATCGTTTCATCTTGGTGGCTATTGATTACTTCACCAAATGGGTCGAAGCAGCATCTTACGCCAATGTTACAAGACAAGTGGTTGTGAGGTTTATCAAGAATAACATCATTTTCCGATATGGTGTTCCCAGTAAGATCATTACTGACAATGGTTCGAACTTGAACAACAAAATGATGAAAGAACTATGTGAGGAATTCAAGATTGAGCATCATAACTCTTCTCCTTACAAACCAAAAATGAATGGCGCCGTCGAAGCCGCCAACAAGAACATTAAGAAGATCGTCCAGAAAATGGTCGTCACTTACAAAGACTGGCATGAAATGCTGCCATTTGCTTTACATGGGTACCGTACTTCAGTGCGTACTTCAACAGGGGCAACCCCTTTCTCTCTAGTATACGGCATGGAAGCTGTGCTCCCCATAGAAGTTGAAATCCCATCAATGAGAGTCCTCGTGGAGACTAAGTTATCAGAGGCTGAATGGTGTCAAAGCAGATACGATCAGTTGAACTTAATCGAAGAAAAACGTATGACTGCTCTATGCCATGGACAGTTATACCAAGCAAGGATGAAACAAGCCTTCAACAAAAAGGTTCGACCTCGTGAATTTCAAGAAGGCGACCTCGTGCATAAAAAGATCTTGTCTTTTCAACCAGATTCTAGGGGCAAATGGTCTCCTAATTACGAAGGCTCGTATGTTGTCAAAAGAACATTTTTTGGCGGCGCCATGACTCTTGTAACCATGGATGGTGATGAACTCCCACATCCTGTGAATGCTGATGCAGTCAAGAAATACTTTTTGTAATATATATATATATATAAAATAAAAAATATAAAAAAAAAACAGCTCGGTAAGTCGAAAACCCGCAAAGGGCGACTTAGGCAAAAACGAGCGTCTCGGTGGACTGAAAACCCGAAAGGGCGGTCCAGGCAAAAATTAGAGACAATAAAGGAAATTTTCATCCCGGTAGATTGAAAACCTGAAAGGGCAATCTAGGAAAAAGTTAGGGATTTATGACAAAGTGACTGCATCAGTCCGTACTTCATCACCTGAAGAGTCTTTCATCAAAGGATCTTCAATCAAATCATCACCAATCTAAAGCGACAAGCACAGTTGGAACTCAAAAGTTGTTAGGGAGAATAGTGGTTATTGCTTTCAATGTAGCCTTTTCCGCATAATTACCATTTCCAACTCTTGTAAATACTCCATGGAATCACGCCTTTAGCTGATTACCATCCTATTAAATAAATATGAGCCGTCTGCCCATTTGTTTGCAATCTCTAATTTATTTTAGCTTTCAAAATGACGCTTTAATTGTGTTATTCACTTTTGAAAAAAAAAAAGAAAAATAAGTTTTAAATGAATTTACTTCACTTTTTCAAAATAAAAGCGAAATTTTCCTTTGAGTTGTGAACAACAGAAGGAAACATCAACAGTTGTCCCCAAAGGACAAACAAAAGGATTCTCCCGGAGAATTGCTCTCTTCCACAAAAGAGATCATGAGACAACGATATTCTTATCACAGGAAAGAGAATTCCTAAAATTACCTCTCATGATAAGAAAAATTCTTCTATCCCCCAGTGAAGAAGGTCTTTTATCCCCAGTGACGAAGATTTTCCATCTCCAGTGAAGAAGTTCTTCCATCTCAATAAGAAAAGATGCTTATCTTCCCCAGAGAAGTTTTAAAGCATGCAACACAATTCATCACCCGTGTTATCTACACCGTGTTGAAGAATATTTGCCGAATATCTGGTTGCATTGCGACGTCGGTCCTTCTCCAGTATATACTTCTTTGTCTGTCAGTATCGTCAGCATGCATGCTACATTCATGACATTCATCATTCATACATACTTGCATCATTTATGCATTCTTGTAATTTTCAATGTTTGTTTCGAAATCATTTGTTTAGGATGTCTCTATCCCAAAAAAAAGGGGAAAAAGAAAAAAAGACAAAAAGAAACAGATATGGGCGTGTCATCTCTCTAGTAGGTTGTCACCCATAAGCAGAAAGAACATCTTCTTTCTCCAAGTTCCCCACTGAGATCATTCCTCGTGGAAGAAGGTTGCTTCAGACTTCTCCTCTCAAAACGAAGGAGAAAATCCCCATTCGAGTTCATTCCTCATTGGGTACAAAGTTTTGTTTGACTGTTTCTTTCTAATTCATTCTTGGTTAGAACCTTGTCTTTACCAAAAATTCAAATTCCGATTCCACCAAATGGAGTCGTGAAAAGTTGAACCATAAACAATAGCCTCATCATCTGAGCAGTTTATGTTTCTTTCCAAAGATTTTTCCTCTCAAGGAAATCAATCAGAAGACCATTTGACGATCAGGGCCTTATTACTGTTCACAAGGCTGAATATCCATTAATTTCCCTAGTAAAGTCTCCAGGATCATTTTATCACGCGATTGATGATTGATCATGTCTTCAAAACCTCTATCACGAGGCTGGTAGTCGGCAACCCTTTTGTTCTGGTTATATTATTTAACATGTCTATCACCATGCTGATAGTCGGTAATATTAACCGAACCTTTGAATCTCTTTTTACCATGTCAAGTCTGTCATAATGCTGATAGTCGGTAATGTAGTTTCATACCCTTCACCTTCGCATTATTAACAAGTCTATCCCTGTGCTGATAGTCGGTAATGTCGATAGGTAAGCCTTTCTTACAAAGCTATCTTTCCCCGGTGAAGCATACACTTGCTTTCCCGAAAAGAAAAACGGATTCTCCTCCTAAAACGGATTGAGACATCCTTCTCGATCTCTTTGTACCCAGTGGAGTCAGTTATTGATATCCCCTCGATAGAGATATCCTTGCATCATCCGCAATTTTGGTATCTTAGGTCCAAAATTCGCGTCTTCTGATATTTAAGTCTCTTCCACCCCATCAAAATGAAGATTTTCAATCTTCGTATCTCGGGTTGAAGAAACTTAAATAGGGGCATCTGTCATACCCCAATTTTTGACCTAAGATACCACCTCATATCATTTGCATATACATCATTTTCATCTCTAACAAATTGCATAGCTTGTGTTTGCTACTTGTGACTCAGCAGGATTTAATCAGGAAATCACTCACCAGTACAAGCAACAATCAAATAGGGTTTTGTTCCCCCCTTCATCTCAAATGAATCACCTTCATCAACAATCAACATTTGGTCCTCAGAGATTCATTTCAACAAGCTCAAAGGCTTTGGATCAACCAGATTAGGGTTTTGACTGAGGATAGCATACTCCTGACTTTTGCTCAGGGTTTGACCTAATGACTTGGGAAATGACCTCAAGGCTCCAAGTGCATCATTTTGACCTAATCCATTAGCTCAGAACACCTCCTATACAAGGATTGATTAACAGTGCAATTTCAAATCATCAGATTAGGGTTTTGAATTCTCAGGGACTGAAATCAGGGATCACATTTGGGAAACCCTAAAAAGCTCCAGGGGATCATTCAAAAGTTTCAATCACCTTCAAATAATCCCTATGACAATATCCAATGGAAATTGCATCTCAATTCAAGATCCATAGTCATCAATTTCATCAGGTCGACAATTAGGGTTTTTGACCTAATTCACCTGAACAACTGACTTTTTAATCAGAACATGGTGCCACAACCTAAACTATGGCTCAAGGTCCTCCAATAACTCAAAGTGATCCATTCATACCATTCATTTGGTGAGGGTAGCTTGATTCATTTGGAATCTCCATAAACGCGATTCGTCTGAAAAAGTCAACTGTACAAGATCACCATTGACGTTTTGGAAATTTTGGTCAACCATGACTTTTGAAGTTTTAAATCATTAATATATGATATATGAAGTCATTTTATCAAAGAAAATCAATCAAGAATCAAAAAGTCAAAGTTTGACCTTTATACTTAGAAAAATTTTCTGTGTTTTTCAATGGTTTTTTCCAAACTTTGGAAGGGAATAACTCAAAATTTCACCTACAAACTGAAAAAAACTTCCAACATGAAAGTTGTAGATTTTGATCCAATAAACAACTTTGTCACATAAAATGATTTTCCAAAAGATCAACCATTTAAGAGATATGGAGCTTCAAAGTTGGTATCTTTTGAAATTTTCACTTAAAATCTCATTTTCTTCAAAGTTCATGGATCTTTTTCACCCATTTCCTTAAAGGTCTTGAAGAAACTTTTAACTAGGGTTTTGAAGTATGTAACATGAGCTTTCCAAAATGTCCAAGAGCATGAAAAAATATGGAGCATAGCTATGGTTTTGAATTATGCATTTAGTGATCATTTTCACTTGAAATTTCAAGTCATTTTGCCAAAATTTTGAACCATATGGCATATGATCCAAGTAATGATGCATAGATGCAATAATTGGAAGATATTTTCTGATTTGAAACAGATGGGAAAGAGATAAGAAGCATAGCCAATTTTAACCATGGTTTAGGTTTTAACCATCTTGCATTTAATGTGAAAGATTCCATTTTATCTCTTAAGCCAAATCATCACTCTTTGATCCACTTGCAAGAGCTTTGGGTTCAGAATCCTTGGCCTATAAATAGAGGTTATTTCCACTCTTCAAATCACACCAAAACCTCACAATTATAGGTTTTCTCTCTTCTTTCTTGAATTGCAAGTTTCAAGTTTCAAAGTGAGGTAGAAAACTCAACCTCCAAATCCTTGAAGTTATGGTCAAAGTGATGGTTCTAACATCTCATAAACATCATATGGGATGTGTTTGATCCACTCACTCACCCCAAAACACCCTAAAACTTAGAATCACTCTTCAACCTCCATGTGAACATAGAATGAGCCTTATCATGCCAAAATCCATTCAAGTTCAATTCTGTCCAAACCAACACTTCCAACACCTCATATATGTCACATATGAACTATCCAAACACTCACATATAGCCAATAACCTCAGAATCATCAAGCTCGATTCATACTTGCCCCTACTGCAGATCGGATTCCACACTTTGATCCAGGTGATTTCAAATCACTCCAAGCATTCAAACATGATCCATAATCATCACTGAAGCTATCCAGATCATTGCAAAGCATCTGTAACACCTCCAACTCGAAATTCAATTCTCAGTTTTGACATTTTTGAAGGTAAGCTTCATGAACTTCAAACTCTATTCTCCATGCATCATAAATGAAAAACTGCTTTACCATCATGTTTCTGCACACATATGTTTCAGATTGAATCATAGAATTAGGGTTCTTCGTGTTCATCAGAAAATTGATTACCTTAGAGAAGAAATAAATGAAATTAAATGATACCATCATGTTCCTGGTGAAAAATCGAGCAAGATAGACTATCTACTCGATCAAAACAATCCAGTTTTGAAGATTTTCAAATTCAAATGGGGATGGTGTTCTTGGCGCCATTTTTTGCGAAGGAAATTTGAAAACTGAATTTGAAATATAATTAAATGGAAGCAAACATGTTACAAGCTGCGCGCGCAGCGCAGTTGGTCATTGTTTTGGTTGGCAAGCATGGGTGCGTGGGTTCAAGTCCTTGTGGAGACAAAACCATTTTTTAACACTTATTTTTCTTTTTTTTCTTCACAACTTCATCTAATTAATTAACCAATCAAACTAATTCATTTTTTCTTCATTTTTTGTACACTCTTTATTTAATATATGTATTTTATGAATATAAAAAAAAATCACAAAAAAATATTTATTTAATACATTTTTAATTAGGTTTAAAATGACATATTTTTTAAGTGTTTTTAATACTTTAAATATTGTTTTTTCACTTGATTTTTCAAACCTAATCACTTGTAAATATTTTGTGATCAAACCCTAATCATTTAGGTGTTAATTAAGTATAATCTTTGTGTTTATCTTAATTAATTTGACTTCTTTCAAAATTTCAAACTGTTTCAAAACAAACGATCACAGTTTTTTCAAAACGATAAATCATTTCTTTTTAGTTTTCTTTTCAAAAACTCTTGATTAAATCTTTTGATTGATCAAGTCATTTTCAAAACATTGGGCATCCCTTATGGTATAAGTTCCATCCCTTTGTATAAATTTAAGTTTTTCATTGTATATATACCTATCCTTTTATACTTAGATTGAATTGATTTAAACCCTCGAATAACAAGATCATAAATTAGGGTTTTCTTCAAAAACACCATGGGCATCCCTTAAGGTGTAAGCCCCAAACCTCTTTGTAAATATCTTTTTTCATTTATTTACATAACTTTAATCAAAAAACAAATCTTTTTATGAACTTTTCAAAACCATTTCTTTTAGTTTTCTTTTCAAAAACTCTTGATCAAATCATTTGGATTGATCAATTGATTTTCAAAACAATTGGGCCTCTCAAATATTAGAGAGTGTAAGTCCCATCCCTTTCTTTTTGTACATTTTTCCTTTAAACAGTAAACTTCTTTCAAAACAAAACTTTCAAACAATTTTTCAAAACAACGAAACCTCGCATCTTTTTAACAAAACAATCAACCATGTTTTATAAAATACCATGGGCCTCCATGTAGGTATAAGTCCCAACCCACCTTGTAAATATTTGTTTACATAGCTTTGAATAAACTCAACGGGCCTCTCCCCGAGTATAAGTCCCGAGCCCCCGTGTATATTAGTGGATTATGCTTACAGGTATATTTCCTTCATAAAACTCCATCGTATACACACACTTTGTCATATATATATATATAATTGTTCATACTTGTTCATGTTTGTCCATGTTTGTTCATACTTGTTCATGTGTTTGTGTTATATATGCCTGTTCAACTTAGTACAACACTAGGTTCCTCAAAGCCTCCTATTGGGCTTCGTGCAAAGAATCTCCCTAGTTTAGGTTAGGACATAGAGTATGGTTTCCCGGTGAAATCGCTCTAAGAGCTCAAACCAACTATACCATGCCTCCTCTTGGGCTTTGTACAAACGACTTGTCCCTCCCATAGCCTCCTCTTGGGCTTACAATGCAAGGACCCTCGATTGTCCCTCCCATAGCCTCCTCTTGGGCTTACAATGCAAGGACCCTCGGATAGCCTCCTCTTGGGCTTCGTACAAGGACCCACGGGCTTCTTATAAGCATCCCCAATATCCAAAACAAATACCCTAGGAGATTAGACATTTTTCATCTCTATGATAGGAGTATCTCTTATATATCATCACAAACAATTAATCAATCAAACTTTTTTGCCACAAGGCTGGCTAATCAATCAAACTGTTTTACCACCATACTGGCTGATTAATCAAAGTTTTTGTCACAAGGATGACTTCATTGAAACTTTTTCCACAAGGCTGGCTGATTAATAAAAACTTTTTATCACAAGGCTGACTTCATTGAAAGTTTTTGCCACAAGGCTGGTTAAACAATAAAAAACATCTTTATCATTCTAAGCACCGTAAGTGGCACAACCCAGGTCTTATAATGGAAAGATTTTCAAACAAATCAAACAGATGTATGTGATGATATAGATTAGATACATCTAGCATTAAGATGACATTTGTCTCTTATCCTTTGCTTCCACTAGCATAAGTGGGAACTACGATTGCTCTGACTTTCTCAACATCCCTTTGAGAATACGTAGGCACAAGGTCGTATCCTTGGCGAGCAAAACTTCTCCCTCAAACCACTCAAACCTTAGCACCCGTAGACCCCGAGCTACAGATGCTTTGATTCCCTCTAAGGGATATGTATGCAGAGGATCGCGATGATCTTTGCGAGCATAATCAAACAAACACCTTAGGTCCCACCTCTTTCACAACAGAACCCCCACCGTAACATGGAATGAAAAACATAACAAAGAAACCTATAGAGTACTATAGATACGTTGGGTGCTAATACCTTCCCTTCGTATAACCAACCCTCTTACCCAAGATCTCTCCCCCCACTTTCAAGGTTATTGCAGCTTTTTTCCTTTTCCTACTTTGGAAACAATAAAAAGTTTGGTCGAAACAAAAGAAAAATCTTTTTCCTTGAGCACTCGAGCCCAAAGAAGGCATCAGGTGTCTCATCAAGAAAAAAAGATACGATTTTTCCCCGCGACACCAACAAACATAATAGATTTATACCTTGAGCCTCTTTGACCCTTGCATTGATTAGCACCAACAAACATTATCGTGCTGTTCTGGTTTAGGGGCAACTTAGGTAATAGCTGGTGCAGTGGATCAACTCTTCAGCTGATGAAGCTTCGTGGGAAGATATGGCTTCTTTTCAAGCTTGTTATCCGAACTTCAATCTTGAGGACAAGGTGAATTTTGATGGGGAGAGAAATGATACGAGCCCATCAGTGGAAGGTCCAATAACATTAGAGGAGTGGCCTAGTTATGAGAGGGAAGAAGTGAACCCAATATTGAGAAAGAGACAATCTAAGAAACCAACATAGATACAAAATTTTGTATGCATGTATAAAAATCCTTTGGAAGCTGCTAGGGACATTTAGTACATTATGTTATTTCCATTCCTTTTTTCTGCAAGTTGTTATGTGAAGTTGCTTTTATATGCTGTATACTACAAGAAAATTCTAATTCTTCCCCAATTTCTCTTCTATTGTTCTTAATTTCTTAGGAGTTAACACTCACTCGAAGAATGCTACGATTCATTTTACAATCTGAAAAATTGCAAGTTATAACATCCATGTTGGGTATTTGTATATTTAACCTTTAAAAAATATTTTTAACTTTAATTTGTTTTCCTTGTTAAAAAAAACAATGATTTAAAATAAAATATTAACTTTACTAAATAAAGAGTTTCATTATTCGAACAAAATTCCCCCAATAATAATAATAATGTGCATTTACCAGCTAAGTTAAATTGGAAATTCAGTTTTAAAAATATTTCAAGAACATTCGTTAGCATTACCCTTAAATCAATATTATTTTTTTATTTTTTTTAGGTGTACGTGATGACCCTGCTAATAAGGATGATTAAGAAAAAGTTAGTCTATCATGATTATATGAAAATACATTGATTTTGGGTCATATAGATCATACAAATTATGAAGACATGAAAAACATATTGAAACATAATATTACAAAAACATTTCTAATTTATTATTTATATAAGTATAGTTCTTTTGTAAAATTATTCATTTAAAGTTTAGTGTTATTTTGATGAACTATAAAAATTTACGGCTCAATGCTTAAGTATCTCAGTCAAAGTCAAATGAGATACAAGTATACGGGTAAAGATATTTTGTTTTGTTCTAATTAATCTACTTAATATAAATGTAAAGATGTCATGATGGCAACCCTAGCCACATGTCATCCTTACAACAATCTAAACCACGTAATAAAACCTTAATTATAGAAACCTAATAATAATAATAATAATAAATAATAATAATAATAATAATAATAATAATTCATGAGAATAAAACCTACATGTCATAAACCTAATAATAATAATAATAATAATAATAATAATAATAATAATAATTTATTAGAATAAAACCTTAATTATACCAACCTAATAATAATAATAATAATAATAATAATAATAATACTAATAATATTAATATTAATAAAATTATTATGGTTGCTAAGACAGAAATCCAGACCCAGACTCAAAGGGCTACTGTAGATGAAATTGAGCACAATCTATATTACTTTAGTGATGTGATCTCTGCGGGAATTCGTGATGTTAAAAGGTTAATAACAAACAGCATTCTTCCAGTACTTCCTCCTTCTCTAAAGATAGATTTCATAGGATACACAGTACCGACAACAACTATTATCTTCCTTTGATTCGGATCAATGAAAATAGATTTCACTCCTGATTTCAAAACATTCACACTTCAATAAAATTAAATATTAAAAAAAACTAAACTATAAAAAAAAATTAGAATAATAACAACTTTGAAAAATTAAAACAAACCTGTGAAAACAAAAGGGAAACTCCCGTGGTTGAAAGCACCTTCGGAGTAATACTGTCAAAATTGTTCCCATATCATACTTGAAGAAGAACTAACTTCAGCCCCTATTATGATTGACCAAACACTTAGTGGGTGCCGCCAAGAATACCATCAGATAGAGAGAGGGTTGAAACAAACGGGGTTGAAACAAATGCTTCTTCCACTCCCGTAATCCGAAACGAGGCCCAGTGACGACGTGAAAGATGAAGCAGATGATTTCTACGGAGTTTTCATGGGCGGTTAGAGAAACCCTTTTTTATTAATTAATAATAATAAAAATTAACATAAATTTTCTTTATTTTAATTTATTTACAATTACAATTATACACATATAAAGTTTTAGTTATTTCAACTTATTACCAATGATAAAATAAAAATAATTACAATTATTAGAAATAATATGTAAATGACAGTTATATTATATTCATCAATGTCATTATTATTCATTCATTATAACCTTTTGTGTCACATCAATATAATATTTTTTGTCGAGTGGTCACACATCTTCAAATTTTGTCAATCAATGTCATTATAGTCATTTATAAAAACTTCCTATTATGATTTCATGACAATTAAAAAATATTTACTATATTGACATCAACTCTTTTTTATAGATAATATTTAGAGAAAAAAAATTGATTTCTCATAATTATTCAATTAACATATTGCATATATTTATTTTTTTCGTAATAAATTAAAGAGTCACTTTTGTAGGAGCAATCTAAAAAATATATAATTGGAATAAATATTGAACTAATTTTTAAGTTATGTTTTAATATAAAAATAAGTTATAATTATTTGAAATACTCACATTTTTTACTAATTTTGTTTTATTTTTTAAAGTAATAATACATTTTCAAAATAAAAATTTAGAAGATAAATTACTACTTTTAATAAATCATAATCATTTGTATGAAATAAACGCATTAAACTGATAATTATTTTTATATAAATTCTTTTTAAAATCAACACATTAAATAAAGAATGATATTTAAAAACCAACGCATTAAATTGACAATAATTTTTTTTATATAAAATTATATTTATTTTTTCTTAATAAATTAAAAAGTCACTTTTGTAGGAGCAATCTAAACAATATATAATTGGAATAAATATTGAACTAATTTTTAAGTTATGTTTTAATATAAAAATAAGTTATAATTATTTGAAATACTCACATTTTTTACTAATTTTGTTTTATTTTTTAAAGTAATAATACATTTTCAAAATAAAAATTTAGAAGATAAATTACTACTTTTAATAAATCGTAATCATTTGTATAAAATAAACGCATTAAATTGATAATTATTTTTATATAAATTGTTTGTATAAATTGTTTTTATATACCTTTTAAAGCATTAAATTAGCAATCTTGCAAATTCAATTTAAGGCATTCAATTTGTTTAAGGCATTCAATTTGTTTTTCATCGTAAAAAACAGACTATTTTTTTTAAAGTAATAATACCTTTTCAAAATAAAAATTTATAAGATAAATTACAACTTTTAATAAATCATAATCATTTGTATGAAATAAACGCATTAAACTGATAATTATTTTTATATAAATTCTTTTTAAAATCAACACATTAAATAAAGAATGATATTTAAAAACCAACGCATTAAATTGACAATAATTTTTTTTATATAAAATTATATTTATTTTTTCTTAATAAATTAAAAAGTCACTTTTGTAGGAGCAATCTAAACAATATATAATTGGAATAAATATTGAACTAATTTTTAAGTTATGTTTTAATATAAAAATAAGTTATAATTATTTGAAATACTCACATTTTTTACTAATTTTGTTTTATTTTTTAAAGTAATAATACATTTTCAAAATAAAAATTTAGAAGATAAATTACTACTTTTAATAAATCGTAATCATTTGTATAAAATAAACGCATTAAATTGATAATTATTTTTATATAAATTGTTTGTATAAATTGTTTTTATATACCTTTTAAAGCATTAAATTAGCAATCTTGCAAATTCAATTTAAGGCATTCAATTTGTTTAAGGCATTCAATTTGTTTTTCATCGTAAAAAACAGACTTGCAAATTCAAAACTTATAAAGTTTAAAAAATAATAAAATTAATTATTTATATATTTCAGTTACTATTATAATTATTTTCTTATTTCAGTTACTAAACATAAAATTAGTAACAATTATTACTATATTTCATTTCTTTTATAATACAAGCAACTTAAAATTCTTTAAAAAACAAAACAAAATCTCTTTTTTCAATAACACATACTAATAAAAATATCAATAAAAATATCAATATAAAATATCAATATAAAATATCAATAAAAATATATTTATATCTATCTAAATAATAATTATTTATCAATAATAATTTAATTTGAATTCTTCAATAGTATTTAATGCTCTGTAACTCTCAAATATAATCCAATTATTATTCTAACTGTAACCAAAAATCATTCATCTAATGATAATAATAATATTTTAGTATTTAATAATATTTTGTAATTCTCAACTATATTGATCCATATATATACATATATTTTATTATCTTACTTTCATCATCTTATCACATACTTATTTCTCTGAATTATTCAAAATGACTACCAATAGTTAGTATTAAAAATATATAACTAATCCACATGTTATCATGGTAAAAAAATCTTAATTATATAAACCTAATAATAATAATGATATTAATATTATTAATAATGGTAATAAAATAATAATAATAATAAGAATAATATTAATAAAGTAATAAAATAATAATAATAATATTAAACCACCAATATTAAATTATGAATAAATAATAATATAATATTCAGCTAATAATAATAATAATATAAATTAATAATAATAATAATAGTATCATTAATAATAATATACTTTCAACAATTTAGAAATAAAAATCTTAATTGGAAAAGCATGGGATGAAAATCTTAATTGAATATAATATTACTAATACTTTTCAATTCCATTAATTTTGTAATAAATTAATTTCTTCTAACTTTTACGACACTTTCACATTTGATGCATTCTTTTTCATATACATTCTTCTCTTTCTATAGGGATTACAAAATAGTTTAAAACGGTTTCTACAACCATTATTTCACAACTGTTACATATGCATCACATATTCCATAAATAACCCTAAATCCAATAACTTCATTTACATCTACCTCGACTTTTTTCTTCTTCTTACTCCCATCGATATATTTGGATTCAGATATGTCTGCTTATCAACTTCATTCAGATCTCTACAATTCGGACAAGAGAAAAAGTGCAAACAGGGTTTCCAATTCATTTTGCTAGGGTTTTCACAAAAACTCATATTTTCTCAATCATTTTTATTTTATTTTTTCTCTATCTTCTTCATACTTTTTTCTTAATAAGTTATTCAGTGGTGATGAGAACTAATGTATCTAAATTTTGTTAAGTGTTAATCTCAATTCTATATTGTCTATATAATGTGAGTTTTTAAAATAGGGCCAGTGTGCTAAGGGCTTCAAATGCAAATTTTTACATGATTTGAATGTTCAGATGAAAGGAGAATATATAAACTATAAGCGATAAGTGTGACGATGATATGTGGTTCATTGACGTTGTTTGTTTGTTATTGTTTTGGTTTTGATGAGTTTTCATTTTTTCTTCTTCTTATGTTGTTTAGATACGATGGAGTAATGAGATCAAGCGACATTGGAGAGAGTGGTGGAGTCGAGGCAAAATGAGTATAATCAAAACAACCCTACACATCTTAGTTTGATTTGGTTTTCTACATTTATGTTATAAATAATTCTAACAATATTTAAATATGTTATTTTGTTCTTCATTATTTGAATTCCATAAGTAATGTTAGTATTATTTTTATGAAAAAATATATTAATTTTTAATATAAGTAATATTCATATTTTAATTATAATTGTGATTTACTTTGCAATCATGTTGTTGCAATTTATTGTCCTTTTATTTTCAATATAATAAATTGAATTATTGTTTAAAGGCATTATTGTTGTAACTTTTCAAAACCATCAAATTTGCAATTTATTATTACAATTAATTGATATTTGAAAATGTAATATTTAAAATAGATAATAATGCTATTAATATTAACAATATATATATATATATATATATATATATATATATATATATATATATATATATATATATATATATATATATATATATATATATATATATATATATATATATATATATATATATGGGACGACTCAAGTGAGAACACTTGGTTATTATGAGAAATGAGAACAATGAATCACGGCCATTAAATTTGATTTTAATGGACTGGATTGGTTTCTCATTCTAAGATCCTTAATATATATATATATATATATATATATATATATATATATATATATATATATATATATATATATATAGGGATGTCAATGGGGCGGGGCGGGGCCGGGGGATACATTCCCATCATAATCCCCGCCATCGAATCTATTCCCCATCCCCGCTTCGGGTCCCGCTACCGGGGATTTTGTCCCCCGTCCCCGCGGATCCCCGCGGGTCCCCACGGATCCCCATGCGGAGATCCATAGACATGATTATTATTTTTTTAAACCAAATTAACAGTAAAAGCTTAAAAAAGTAACCACGAGAAATTTATAAATTATTCCTTTACGATAAATATATTGTTTTAACAATATTTAATCTATAACCTTGAGTGTGATGACCACCAAAATTTCAAACTTAAAATAAACTTGAAATAATCATTTAGATCTCACTCTTTTACTAACAATGCATATATATTTTAAATTTGTGTATAAAATTAATTATATGAAATGACAAATAGACTTACATAATAATTTAAGATATATATATATATATATATATATATATATATATATATATATATATATATATATATATATATATAAAATAAATTAAGGACATTTGGCTATTTTATGCAGGGCGGGGACTCCACGGGGTGGGGGATATCTACGCCACCCCCGTCTCCGAAGTCCTTCGGGGAGACTTTGTTCCCCATTCCCGTCCGCGCGGGGGAAAAATTCCCCGTCTTTGGGGCCCCAAACGGGAATCCCCGTGGGGATCCCCACTAGTGGAGGCAAGTTGACATCCCTATATATATATATATATATATATATATATATATATATATATATATATATATATATATATATATATATATATATATATATATATATATACACACGTCATCTTTATTGTATTAAATATTAAATTAACACTATATTAATACCTAATTATTATTATTATTATTAAAATAATAATAATAATAATAATAAGTAATCTCTATTAATAATACTATAATAAAAATATATACAAGTTTAAATTATATAAAATTAATGAAATAAATAAATTTAAATTTGATGCAAAGAATAACATAGGGATATCATACCAAACAATAAAATAATTTAAATCATGAATTATATTCTACGGCATTGAAATAAATAATTAATTTCGATTAAATTTTTCAACCGCTTAAATTATTACAGTCAGTTTTAAAATATCAATTGATTAATATCCGTTAAAAACATTTATACAAGAAATTAAATTTGGTTTTATTGAAACAAATGTTTAATTCGATTAAATTTTTTAACCTAAGTTATTAAAATCGACTTTAGAATATCAATCGATCAAAATGGGTTTACTTTGACATGCTATTCCACAAATTCACATTCCTTTAAAATTTGCACAATATCAAACGATCAAACTGATTTATATTCTTTCATTATCAACACAAAAATAACTCAAATAATTAGAGTCATATCTTTTTCTCAATCTCACAAATTATTGAGATCAAATTAGCAAATCATAAAAATATAATGATCTCACATATCATTGAGAACATAACGAAGTGGAAACAAATTTATTTACATT
The DNA here is from genome assembly GCF_029867415.1 of Vicia villosa. NCBI lineage: Eukaryota > Viridiplantae > Streptophyta > Magnoliopsida > Fabales > Fabaceae > Vicia > Vicia villosa. The sequence goes on along the minus strand of NC_081184.1, from coordinate 13,964,905 downwards.
ATGATTTAAGTTTTTTTCAAACTATTTCTTTCTTTAAATAGTTTAACATTATATTACTCATCTTTCTATTACAAATAAGATATGAGAAAGTATTGATTTTTAAGTGACAATTTTAATTTTATAATAAATATTTTAGTAATAATAATAATCCATTGAAACAAAACTATTTAAAAAAATTAAAATATAATATAAAATAAAATGATAACATAATATTAATAGAAAATATCATGTGATTAATTGTTATATATCAACATTAATAATAATAATAATATTAATTTTTAATAAATATTATAGTTTTCAATCCTAAAAAACCCGTGTATAGCACGGGCCAACAGTCTAGTAAAGTTTAATTTAAAATTAGTAACAATATTGCAAAATTTAATGATATAAACATTATTTTTGAAGTGTCTCTACCAATCAAACAACATTGACAATAGATATTAGATACTATGTTTTGAGATCATAAAAGAGGTTATCATGGTAAATAAAAAACTAATATCTATAAATATACACAATTTAATTTAACTTTGTTATTTATAATCATAGATATTTAGCAATATTAACTAATTTTAATTTTATGTTATATTTTTGTTTTTTTCCGATTTAAGCGAATAAATTATTTATTTTTAAGTATAAATAATGTAATCTATACAATTATATTCTTCAAAGAACAGTAAAAATCATGAGAATATTATTTAATTTCACTAAAAAATTTATTTTTCAACTTATTTTATTTTACTGTTGTTGAAATTATAATAATTGCGGTGTTTGTATTTACACTTATACAAACACTCTAGAAAGTAGAATCATAAAACATGGAACTATCGTCTTTTTGTTTTTTTTCCGATTTAAGCGAATAAATTATTTATTTTTAAGTATAAATAATGTAATCTATACAATTATATTCTTCAAAGAACAGTAAAAATCATGAGAATATTATTTAATTTCACTAAAAAATTTATTTTTCAACTTATTTTATTTTACTGTTGTTGAAATTATAATAATTGCGGTGTTTGTATTTACACTTATACAAACACTCTAGAAAGTAGAATCATAAAACATGGAACTATCGTCTTTTTGTTTTTTTCCGATTTATGCAAATAAATTATTTATTTTTAAGTATAAATAATGTAATCTATACAATTATATTCTTCAAAGAACAGTAAAAATCATGAGAATATTATTTAATTTCACTACAAAATTTATTTTTCAACTTATTTTATTTTACTGTTGTTGAAATTATAATAATTGCGGTGTTTGTATTTACACTTATACAAACACTCTAGAAAGTAGAATCATAAAACATGGAACTATCGTCTTTTAAAGCAGCAACAATTATTATTTTCACACATTGCCTCGAAGTCTGGATATCTCTTACCATCTTATTTGCATCCTCAAAGATTACACTGAAATCCTACCCCTGCTACCTTCCAACAACAATAACCGTCACATTTTTCAGGAAGACCATCAAAATCATTTGGAAAGATTGCAGAACTAGTGACACTTGATGCCAATACTACGACAATGCATAGAATGGCAAAGGTATAAGTGTTGATGCGAGTAGCCATTTGTTTCTACGTTGAAAGAAAAAAGATGACACAATTTGATGTAAGATTTTTGTTATGTAAACTACTCCATGTGGTTCTATTTATATGAAAAAATTGGTTTTTAATTTATTGAATAATTGATATATCAGTATTATTAAAATATAATTGTCTAAATACATTGATTATTTAATAAAATTCTATTCTAATAAAAAATGGATGGTGTATGTTTATTTAATGTTTAATTATTTGGTAAACATTTATTTATGTTTATAAAATAATAAAAATATATTTTTTATGTTTTTAAACAAATTTTGTCCTTTTAGATTTATTAAAAAAATAATTAATTTGATATATATATATATATATATATATATATATATATATATATATATAGATAGGTATATTAATTATTCAATTAATTAAAAATATCAAAATGTGATTATAATATAGAACGGAAGTAGTACTACTCTCTATATCAAACAATAATTATTATATTTACTAATAAAATAAAGAGTTAAGTTTCATTTTAGTACATAGAAAAAATTGTAAAATTCAATTTAACTTGTGAAAAATATTAAATACACTTTCGTCCAGAGAAAAATAAATCGGAATAATTTAGGGCTTGTTTGAATAAGTTTTGCTTTTTAATTTTTAAAATATATTTATTAAATTGTTTTAGAAAAGTATTTCAAAGAAGAGAACAAACAAAAAATTGTTTGGTAATATAACTTTTCAAACCCTAATCCCTTTTCTTTCCCAATTCATATTTTCTTTCTTCTTCCATTAACAATTGTTGCGCAGAATCATCTTGCAACTGAGGTTGGTTGATTCACTCGAGTGAAAAGTGAAGATCAAGAGAGGAATTCGATCTGTAGATTGAATCTTGTTCTTCAAGATTGATTCATAATTCTCCATAGGTTTAATGGAATTCCAACTTTTGGTATCTAGAGCACTGGCTAAGCGATTTGTGGAAAGCACAACGCGATCGCAGTGAATCATCCAAATAGGCATTTTTTGGCGAGTCTTCCGATTCTGAAGAGTCAGAATTATGAGAACTCGTGCAAGCAGATGGATGTCGTTTTTTTGTTATCAAGATCTTTGGGATCCTGTGAAGGAAGAAGTAACACCGTTTGTAGAAGACGCAACAAATGAAGAAAAGGCTGCACACAAAGAATTGAAGAAGAAAAATTATAAACCTCTCTTTTATAATTCATCAATGTGTTGATTCATACAATTTTGAGAAGCTGAGTGATGTTGAATCAGCGAAAAAAGCTTAGGAAATTTTGGAGGCGCAGAAAAGGTGAAAGAGGTGAGGTTACAAACTCACAAAACGAACGTATGAATTGCTTCAAATGGAAGAAAGTAAAAGCATAACTGATTTCTTCACTAGGGTTTCGAAACTAGTGAATCAAATCAAGGTGTATGGAGAAACATTGACATCAAGATCAATTATTGCAAAGATATTGAGGTCGGTGGCTCCTAAGTTTGACCAAGTGATATTAGTCATAGAAGAGTCGGGATTTTTCGACATTGAAAAAGGAAGAGCTTCAAGGAAAATGATTCGTCAATAAAGGTAGATCGAGGCTACAACAATTCGATTGGTCGAGGAAACCAACAAGGAATAAATTTGTAGAACCAGAGAAGACCAATATACCAAAGCAACCAAAAAGATGGTGCTGCAGGTAAAAGAGGAGGTGGTGGTAGAAAATATGACAAAAGTCACATTCAGTATTTCAATTGTCAGGTATGGTCACTACTCTAGTGATTATCCTGAAAAATAAAAGAATCAAGAAACTGATACATAGTTTGCAAAACATGAAAAAGAAGAGATGATGCTAATGGTCACAACAAGAGATGAAGAAAGCACTACAAGAAAAATGGTCTACGGCCACGCCAAATTGTTCCACGGCTCAAAAAATGTGGCTACATATATGCTTTGGCCTGGATTTTTAAACCGTGGAAATATGTTTTGAAATATTAAATCTGGAGTGTGAATCTGTGGTATTTTCTTCAACTACCACGGTTACAAAAAAAAATTAAATAAGCCGCCCAAACCAAAAAGTTTCCCTCTAAAATAAAAATAAAATAATGAATGGCGCAAAACAAAATTTGATAAGCCGCTCAAACCATTTTTTTCCTAAACCTAATTTCTTTCCAAACCTCATCAACCCCTTTCTTCTTCTTTCTATCAGCCGCCAAAACTCAACAACCACCAAAACTCTCACGCCTCCTCATTCGATCGACTCAACCCTCGTCTCTCATTCTCTCACATCTCCATTTATGAACGGTGGTTAGACTCATTCAACCATCTTCTTCATTCAATCTCACAACCATGCATACAAGCCAGCTTCGTCGTCTTCTTCTCGTCTTCGTAACTTCCGGCGCCGCTAGATAACCACCACCGTCATCGCCTTCGCTTGAATCAAAGGTCTCGGAACACCAATCACATCCGAAGTACATCATTCCTCCATTTCAACCGCGATTTTGATTCTTAACACAAAACCCTAGGTTCTTTACGGACAGAATTGAGCATTCACTGTCACAAATTGAGCTCAATTCCTTGGGGGTTCGATTCACCATAGCATAAGCTTCGTGTTGGTGACAAGAACTAAGCAAAACGGTGAAGTAAAGAATGAGTTCGGCAGTTACCTATCAGAGATTAACAAATGCAATTTCGACAACGACGAAGAGAAAAAGAAAACCAGATGCTCCGCCTTTCAGGTATGCTTCTCCAATCTTGTCTTTCTACGACGTTACTCGTTTTTTTACGCCCAAATCCAAATCGTCTTCATCTATTTCTTCTTCTAACGATTTCAACATTGTTGCAGGGTAAACCAAGAAATAACACACAGAGATGATGTAACTTTTTGGCTGATACTTTGTCAATAGGTTTATGAATACTAGAACATAGATGTGAGCTCATCCCAATTGATGCCAATTTATCATTTCCTTAGTCCTGAACCGTGTTGTCAATGCAGGTTTCATAGGAGATGACAAGGAGACTTTTGAGACATTTGAATCTATGGAGTTTGGACTACTCTTTTTCTAGAGGAACTGCTCATTTACTTGCAAAGATCTTGACTATCAACAAACTCTACGGTACATGGTTTCATTCGTGATTGAGTTTTACACCGTTTATTGTCACCACATGTTTGGTTGAACACTGGTGGTTTCCTTGACAGGGGTACAACTTGCTGTTAACAACCATGCGTGGTGATTTTACTGTGTTTCATTTCCAGTCAAATTATCTGGCTTTGCTTTCAGTGCCAACGGGTGGGTTCAATCCTATGGATCCCACTATGTCAAACAAGCAATTATCTATGGTGATGTGAGTCGTCCCAAGCCAATGACTGTTTTCTGGTCTTCAACAGCTCAAAGTTTGACAAAACGACCTATGAAGGGAATGCTTATTGGCCCTGTTACAATTCTGAACTGGTCCTTTGTTAGAGATGACCAACCTTGGTATGCAAAAGCACCTTATAAATGATGATCATTTTGTAGTATATCAGTTTCATTTAACATTGACTATTTGTTATTAGATTTGAGACTTGCTACCAGATTGCGTTGGCTATAAAGGATGAGGTTGAGGATCTTGAGAAAGCTAGCATTACTGTCATCCAAATCGACGAGGCTGCTTTAAGAGAAGGTTTGCCTCTAAGGAAATCTGAGGAGGCTTTCTATCTAAACTGGGCAGTTCACTCATTTAGGATTACAAACTGTGGTGTGCAAGACACTACCCAGGTTCAACTTTACTTCACGGGCTCTAATCTTCATTAATGATTATTATGCAGTTTATTTACTAAGCTTGTATTAATTCTAACAACATTTCTACAAGAGGATTACAACAAGTGTCAAAATTGTGGAAAGTTCAGTCCAAAAATCACTGAACCATTCTTCGGATGGTTTCACATAGTAAATTATTTGTTTCTCTCCTTGATGGATTCTATTTTTCAGAAATTGGTAATTTTTCTTCTTTTTCATGTTATTTCTCCATATTTGCTATTTGGTTGATGGTTCTAGGAAGCTCTATCGGATTCTCAAGCCAGAGAAAATGATATTAAAGAAAGCGGTGTATCCTTTGCAAGTGAAAGAAGTAGGTGATAATGTAAGTGCGACTAAAAGGAGTTGTTGCATAATATAGAATATTGGTTTGTATTCATTGCATGTTGAAAAATATATGGTCACTGTCTTTTTAGGAGGTCCATCATCCTCAAACTTATATGTTGAATAAGGTTTTAGAGTCCATACAATCTGAAAATGTATCTTTTATCAGCATTTCAGTACTAATTAGTTTATTACTGTAGTGAGCTTATAGTTATTAAGCAAAAGATTTCGTAGTCTACAACTCCCTTTCTGAAATTGTGATGCTCTCTATTCCATAATAGTTTGGAAGATTTGTTTAGTCTCTTGTCTTTCTTGGGTGTTGAACCATGGTGCATCTGGCAGTGGTATGTAAAATATTGGGCTAACTTGTAGCTATTGTAAATTTGATCATTGGTCAAGGGAATTTTGAGGACAGTGATGTTAAGAAGAACCAAGGACACAAAGGATAAAGAAGGAAGGTGGGCATTCTCACTTCACGTGAATTGTCTCTTTCAATATGCATGAATAACTTTATTTATAATGATCTATGTTTTTTCAGGCTTATACTTGTCCTGCCTCCAACTGATATTCAATTGATTGAGTGTGAACAGTCAGAATCTGAACGGGACTTCTACGATGCTCTCTTCTTGAGATCTAAAGTAAGTTGTGTCCATAGCTTGCTATCTGTAAATATTTGAGTAGCAACCTTTTTCACCTCTCAAATATTAGTTTAGTCCCTAATTTCATTCATGATAATTATAAAATAGGAACAGTAATATGATTAGATACACAATGGATATGTTATTTTCTGCATGCAACAGCAATGTTTTATGGTTTGTGGATGTTCAAATCTGTATGAGATTCAATATATATCATGTTTCAAGCATCAACCCTTATGTTTAAGGCATTTAGATTAATTAGGTCTTTCTAATAAATGTAGCTGATCCATTGTCTGGCTTGAAACTTGTTTGGGAGTGTGATGCTATAGTTCACCGCGTAGTTGAACACTCATTCAAATCCAAGAAAATGGGAGGTAGTTTGGAACTCACTTTTTTCGGTTGTTATCTTGTTTCATTTCTAATACTCCTTTGCATTAAATTTAAACGATATGTTTACTTGTGATAGTGAGATATACATTATTACAATCACTTGTTTTTGTGTTATTGGTTGGTACAAGTTTTGGTGCCAATTAAACTGAAGTTTTGAAGCATCGTTGTAGCTTATAGTGTTATTGGTTGGTACAAGTTGTGTGAATGCTACTAACATTGATTTGTTTGTTTCAAACACATGTTACTTCAGTAGCAGATTTGTATCATCATTGGTGTTATGCATGTTTATTGGTTAGTACACTTATGAATGTTGAATGATGTTATGTTTATTCTAGGGTGGAGAGGAAGCAGATTGTGATGAAGATATGGAAGAAGCCTGTGATGATCATGAAGATGTGGAAGAAGTTTGTGCTGAAGATGTTGAAGAAGATGTGGAAGAAGAGCAAGGAGAAGATCAATAAGAATAGTTGTAGGATGTTATCTAGCTAGCCAGTTATTAGAACTGTTTTTGGTTATTTTGGGATGACTCTTTTTTTAGCCAAACTTGTGTTTAATATGGTTGTTTTGAATTTTGAATTTAGGATGACATCAAAACTTAAGTATCCAACTATTATTAGTGACACTACAAAAAAAACATACTTTTGACCTTAATGTTAATTTTATTGTTAATTTTATATTGATAGATATATTTATACTTATATATATATATATATATATATATATATATATATATATATATATATAAATATATATTTATATATATTTATATATATAAATATATATAAAATGACATATTTATGTAATGATACAGAAATAAACCGTGGATAGATAAATGGTTTAGAATGCATAACATATAACAACGGTTTTAAATAGGTGGTCATAACCAAACCGTGGCTATATCTTGAACTAATACTGTATCGTAAACGTTAAAATGAAACCGTGGCTTTACCATATAGCCACAATTTTTAAGTCATGGCAAATACAAACCGCGGCCTTAATCAAGCTACCTAAACCGTGGCCTAAAAATGCCACGGTTGTAAAAAAGGCGTGGTCTATACCAAAAAACCGTGGACTTTACTATTGGCCACGGCCGTATACTCCACAGTTGGATTTCCGTGGCCAAACCGTGGCCTCAGCGTTACGCCACGGTTATTTTGCATAAAGCCTCGGTTTTCTGGGCGTGGTAGGAGGCCTTTTTTTCTGTAGTGAAGATTCAAGGCTCAGTGGTACTTGAACTCAGGATGTTAATCACACATGTCTCGTAGGAAAGACTAGTTTGTCAATATAAAGCCCTCGATGAAGAACGTGGTGAAATTTTCAAATGACAATACTCTAGCAGGTGAAGGTATTGATGATGTTCTCATTATGAGGAAAGATGTCAAAAGGGCAGTAATTTCCAATGTGTTGTACATACCATACTTGAAAAGAAATTTGCTTAGTATAGGGTAGTTGATCAAAGAGAACTACAAGGTGTCGGTTAAAGACAAGATGATGAAAGTTATCAACTCAGGTGAAAGGTTAATCTTGAAGGGTCCTATGTCTCATAATAGAACCTTCAATATCGAAATTAATGTGATGGAGCACAAGTTCCTTACGACTTCAGCTAGAAGGGATGAATGGATATGGTACTATTATCGACTTGGCCATCTCATCTTCAAAGACATCAAAGATCTGAAGAGAAGAAATATGGTTTCAGGGTTACTAGAAATCAACATTCCAAACAAAGTGTGTGAGGAATGTGTACTTGCAAAGTAGCACAAGAATAACTTCAATAACAATGCAGGAAGAAATTCGAAGGCAATCCTTGAGGCAATGTACTCTTATGTATGTGGTCTTATCCGGGTAGATTCGATTGGAGATAACATATACTTTGTCACATTCGTAGATGATTTTAGTCAAAAACTGTGGACTTACATGATCAAGAAGAAAAGTAAAGTGATCGAGGTATTTTCTAAGTTTAAGTATATGGTCGAAAGACAAAGTGGTCGAAAGCTTAAGATTCCAAGGGATGATGGTGACCAAAAATATATGTCGAAACACTTCGATACATTATGGGAGAAAGAAGAGATTATACATGAGGTGGTGCCAGCCTACACTCCACAACAGTATACACATGCTCTGTGATTACACTCCGTTACTGACCCTGATTCATCCCAACAACATCCTTCGTCACATTTATCAGGAGGACGTGGAACATAATTTGGAAAGATTGTAGAACTAGTGTGACCTAATGATGCCAATACTATAAAAATGCATAGAATTGCAAAGGTATAGTTGAAAGTGTTGATGCGAGTAGTGTAACACCTGGGGGGATTTTATTTAGACTTATGCTTATGTTTGGATATTGCTATTCTCTATGTTTTGTTGGATTTTCGGATGTATCTGTTTGAGATCTCGGATATGTTGTTTTAAGGCTATGTGGCCGAGATTGTGGATCTAAATGTTAATTCGAATTTGGTAGATGAATATAGTATGGGATATATTCATTGAAATTTTAATAGCAATTCAATTGTTTTCCACAAGCGTTTATGCATAATGTATGAAAGTATGAGATTTACATTGTGTTACAAATATGATCTTTGCATATTAAGAATGTTGGATATTTTACTTTAGGTTTTCATTGTGATGAAAATAACATGTGACGCCCTTTTCCTTTATGCATGCTTACTCTGTTTGATTGTATGATATATTTGGGGTTAGAAAAGGGGTGTTACATTAGTGGTATCAGAGCATGATCGACCAGTTGGTCAGAGTCGTTAGTGTCTTTAATTCTGTTGTATTAGATTTGTGTATCTGACACGATCGATATTGTTTTGTTTGTTTTGGGTTGTTGGTTGTCGTAGGACGATGGTTGCTGGAAGGAATGATGATGCCATTGCTGAAGCATTGAGGATGTTGGCTTGATCCCTTGGCCAAATGCCTCAAGCTAATGCTGGAAATCGGAATGGTGATGATGACGAGTATTGTGCTTTAGGGAAGTTCCAGAGGAACAATCCTCCTATCTTTGAGGGTGAGCATGAACCGGATAAAGCTCAAGCTTGGTTGAAGGCGATTGAGATGATTTTTCGGGTCATTAATTGCACCGATGCTCAGAGAGTGCAGTTTGGTACTCACATGCTGGAAAAAGAAGCTGAAGATTGGTGGGGCAATATGGCTCAGAGATTTGATGAGGAGGGTACTCAAGTTACTTGGGATCTTTTCCGCGATGCATTTTTGGAAAACTATTTTCCAGAAGATTGCCGTGGAAAGAAAGAAGTGGAATTCCTTGAGTTGAAGCAAGGAAATGATACTGTTGCTGTATATGCTGCTAGATTTCAAGAGCTTATCAAGTATTGTCCTCACTACAATACTATGAATGCAGAGAGATCTAAGTGTTTGAAGTTTGTGAATGGTGTGAGACATGATATTAAGAAGGCGATTGGTTACCAACAAATTACTCGTTTTACAGAGTTGGTTAACAAGAGTCGTATCTATGATGAGGATAGTAGGGAGAGTGCTTCTCACTACAAGACTATGAATGAGAAGAAAGGTCAATTTCGTGGGAAACCGTATGATGATAAGAAGAAACAATTTGGTTTTGGCAAGAAGACAAGTGGGGGAGGAACTTCTACTCCACTTAAGTGCTTCAAATGTGGTGGTGAAGGTCATCGTGCTGTTGATTGTGGTAAGGATTCTGTGACGTGCTTCAAGTGTGGCAAGATTGGTCACAAGGCAAACAAGTGTGGAGTTAGTTCGAGTGTGACTTGTTACAATTGTGGTGAACAAGGTCACATTAGCACCAAATGTGATAAGCCAAAGAAGGAACAAGCAAAAGGGAAAGTGTTTGCATTGTCTGGTGCGGAGGCTTCTACCGATGATAGGCTAATCCAAGGTACATGCTTCATTAATGGTACACCTTTGATTGCTATTATTGATACCGGTGCGACACATTCTTTCATTTCTTTGGATTGTGCTAAGATATTGAATCTTGTGTTATCTGATATGCGTAGAAGTATGGGTATTGATACACCTGCTATGGGTTCTGTTTCTACCTCTTTTGTGTGTTTGAATTGTCCTTTGAGTATTTTTGGTAGAGATTTTGGGATTGATTTGGTATGTCTTCCGTTAGAGCAACTTGATGTGATTTTGGGTATGAATTGGTTGGAATTTAATCGTGTGTATATCAACTGTTTTGATAAGACTGTTATTTTTCCTGAGATTGGTGTTAAGGAAGATTTGTTTTTGTCTGCGAAGCAAGTTGGTGAATCTGTTCAAGATGGGGCTGAGTTGTTTATGTTATTGGCAACCTTAGATGTGCATGAGAGGAGAACCATTGATGAATTGCCAATAGTTTGTGATTTTGCAGAGGTATTCCCTGAGGATGTAAGTGATTTACCGCCGGAACGTGAAGTTGAGTTTTCGATTGATTTAGTTCCTGGAACTAGTCCTGTATCGATGGCTCCATATAGGATGTCTGCTTCTGAGTTGAAAGAGTTGAAGAATCAACTTGAGGATTTGTTGGAGAAGAAGTTTATTCGTCCTAGTGTATCTCCATGGGGTGCACCTGTTTTGTTGGTTAAGAAGAAGGAAGGTTCTATGAGGCTTTGTGTTGATTATAGGCAATTGAACAAAGTGACAATTAAGAACAAGTATCCACTTCCAAGGATTGATGATTTGATGGATCAATTGGTTGGAGCTTGTGTGTTTAGCAAGATTGATTTGAGGTCTGGGTATCATCAGATCCGTGTGAAGGCGGAGGATATTCAGAAGACTGCTTTTAGGACGAGGTATGGCCATTATGAGTATTCTGTTATGCCGTTTGATGTGACCAATGCACCTGGTGTATTCATGGAGTATATGAATAGGATTTTTCATGATTATCTGGATAAGTTTGTGGTTGTGTTCATTGACGATATTTTGATCTATTCCAAGAGTGAAGATGATCATGCTGAGCATTTGAGAATTGTGTTATCAATGTTGAAAGATAAGAAGTTGTTTTCTAAGCTTTCTAAGTGCGAATTTTGGTTAAAGGAAGTGAGTTTTCTTGGCCATGTGATCTCTAGTGGAGGTATTTCTGTTGACCCGTCAAAGATTGAAGCTATATCTCAATGGGAAGCTCCTAAGTCTGTTTCTGAGATTAGAAGTTTTCTTGGTTTGGCTGGTTATTATAGGAAGTTCATTGAAGGATTTTCTAAGTTATCTTTGCCGTTGACGCTGTTGACTAGGAAAGGACAAGCTTTCATTTGGACTTCGCAATGTGAATCGAATTTTCAAGAGCTTAAGAGAAGGTTGACTTCTGCTCCTATTTTGATCTTGCCAGATCCGTTTGAACCGTTTGTGGTGTATTGTGATGCTTCATTATTGGGTTTGGGAGGCGTTTTGATGCAAAAAGGGCAAGTGGTAGCTTATGCTTCAAGGCAACTTAAAGTTCATGAGAGGAATTATCCGACACATGATTTAGAGTTGGCCGCCATTGTGTTTGTGTTGAAACTTTGGAGGCATTATTTGTTTGGGTCAAGGTTTGACGTTTTCAGTGATCACAAGAGTTTAAAGTATTTGTTTGATCAGAAAGAGTTGAATATGAGGCAACGAAGATGGTTGGAATTCTTGAAGGATTATGATTTTAGTTTGAACTACCATCCTGGAAAAGTGAATGTTGTAGCCGATGCATTGAGTAGGAAATCATTGCATATGTCTATGTTGATGATTCGAGAATTGGAATTGTTGGAACAATTTAGAGATTTGAGTTTGGTTTGTGAAGCGACGTCTTCGTGTGTTAAGCTTGGTATGTTGAAGCTTACTAGTGGTATTTTGGATGAGATTAGAGAAGGTCAGAAATCGGATTTAAGATTGGTTGACATTATTACATTGATTAACCAAGGTAAAGGTGGTGATTTTCGGATTGACGAGAATGGCATTGTGAGATGTCGTGATCGGGTTTGTATTCCGGATGTTATGGATTTGAGAAAGAGAATTCTTGAGGAAGGGCATAGAAGTGGTTTGAGTATTCATCCCGGTGCTACTAAAATGTATCAAGACTTGAGGAAAATGTTTTGGTGGCAAGGTATGAAGAAGGATATAAAGGAGTTTGTTTATTCGTGTTTGACTTGTCAGAAGTCAAAGATTGAACATCAAAAGCCGTCTGGTTTGATGCAACCGTTATCTATTCCCGAGTGGAAGTGGGATAGTATCTCTATGGATTTTGTTTCGGGTTTGCCAAGGACATCGAGTAATTGCGAGGCAATTTGGGTCGTTGTGGATAGATTGACGAAATGTGCTCATTTTATTCCGATGAGGATGGACTATTCGATGGAAAGACTTGCTAAGTTATACATTGAGAAGATTGTGTGTTTACATGGTATTCCGTCAAGTATCGTTTCGGATAGAGATCCAAGGTTCACTTCTAGATTTTGGGAGGGTTTGCAAAGTGCTTTGGGTACGAATTTGCGTTTGAGTTCGGCGTATCATCCGCAAACTGATGGTCAATCGGAGAGGACTATTCAGTCACTTGAAGATCTTTTGAGGTCTTGTGTTTTGGAACAAGGACGAAATTGGGATAGTTTCTTACCTTTGGTTGAGTTTACGTATAACAACAGTTTCCATTCGAGTATTGGAATGGCACCTTTTGAGGATCTTTATGGTAGAAGGTGTAGAACTCCTTTGTGTTGGTATGAATCGGGAGAGAGTGCTGTGGTTGGACCCGAGTTAATTCAAGAGACTACGGATAATATTAAGATGATTCAAGAGAAGATGAAGGCTTCTCAAAGTCGTCAGAAGAGTTACCATGATAAGAGAAGGAAGACTCTTGAGTTTGAGAAAGATGATCATGTGTTTCTTCGAGTTACGCCAATAACGGGTGTTGGTAGAGCATTGAAGTCGCGTAAGTTGACGCCGTGTTTCATTGGTCCTTATCAAATTTCGGAGAGAGTAGGTGAAGTGGCATATCGGATTGCATTGCCACCGTCTCTTTCTAATCTTCATGATGTGTTCCATGTGTCTCAATTGAGGAGGTTCATTCCGGATCCATCGCATGTTGTTCAATTAGATGATGTTCAAGTGAGAGATAATTTGACGGTTGATACATCACCTATGCCAATTGAAGATCGAGAGGTGAAGAAGCTTCGTGGTAAGGAGATTGCTTTGGTGAAAGTGATATGGGGTGGAGTGGCCAATGGTAATATCACTTGGGAACTCGAGGATAAGATGAAGGAATCGTATCCGGAGTTGTTTGTTTGAGGTAATTTTCGAGGCCGAAAATCTTTTAAGTGGGGGAGAGTTGTAACACCCTATTTTTATTAGATTTAATTAATTAGGATTATTTGATAATTGATAATTGTTTATGTGTTTTATTTAATTATTGTTTGCGCGATAATTATTTGATTGTGTGGTAATATGTTATTTAGCTAATTAATAAATGGTAGAATTTTATTTGAAATTAGTTAAATGGGCTTAGTTGAGTGAGAAAGAGTATTAGGTGGGTTAAGCCCAAATGAGATAAGGAGAGTTAGAAGAGAATTTTATGAGTTAACCTAAATTAGATAGAAAGATAGAAAGAAAAGTAGAGAAGAGAAAAGAGGCAAAAGAGTAGAAGAGAGAAGAGAAGAGGATTGTAGATTTCTTGAAGTTAGAAGGAGAAATTCAAGAGGTAAGGGTTTGAATACAAGTTCTTATAGACTATATGATTGGGTAATGTGTGTTGTTGTGATTATCTCTTCATCTTTGCAATTTCATGGAAACATAGAAAACTTAGGGTTGATGAACAAATGCATGAATTGATGATTTGGAATGTGATTAATGGATGATTGAAGATGTTATGATGTTAGAAGACCCATAATAGGTGTTATATTTGAGTCTATAACATGTATTCTACTGATATTCGTGATGCTTGGTGTTTTCCAACTTGATTGGGTTGAGTTTAGGGGTTTTTGAATGAGTTTCGTATGCTGTTTTCTGTGTTTGGGGTTTTCTAAAAATCGCCAGTTCGCGCCGCGAAACCTTGTGCGCGCCGCGAACCTCTTGGCAAAAACTTGGGAAAAACTGAATCTGCTCCGTTCGCGCCGCGACCCCTTGTTGGCGCCGCGAACTGCTTGGCAGAAAGTTAGGGATTTTTGAATTCGCTCAGTTGGCGCCGCGAACCCTGTTTTACAAAACTTTTTCCAAACTTTGAAAGGCCATAACTTTTGATCCGTAACTCCGTTTTATGCGCCGTTCGAAGCGTTAGAAATCTATCGTGATATTCTATATGATAGTATAGGATTTAATTGAACTTGATTGATTAATTGTGACGTTATTAGATGGAATGTCATGTGATTGTCTTATGTGTGTTATGTTTGTATGTGATGTATGACAATTGTTAGAACACTTTGTGTAGATGTAGTCATGATGTATGTGATTGGTAATATGATGGTTGTTATGCCTTGTTGCAATTGTTAATTGTGTGTGTGAATGTGGTGTACAATTGGCGGATAATTCATAGAGTTGGATTATGGTGATATGCGGTAAGTTAAGATTGATGAGATAATCTTAATTGCATAAATTGTTGGTATTTGTACATACATTCATAGCATGGTCGGCTTTATTGTGGAAGCGGTGAAACTTGGGTTCACATGGTAAGAGACGTTGATCCTTGAATGGAAATAGGCGTAGAAGACGTGATCCTTAATTGGAGATAGGCGTATTGGCTTTGATCTTGTCCGGATCGGGAGCGTGGCTTGGATTCTAAATATTGAATCGGAAAGCGGTGAAACATTGGATTCACATTGGGTACCACATGCATTGAGTCACATTTGTTGCATTTCGAGTCACATTGTGTGTTATGTGATTGTCTTGTATACATGTGATTTGTTTTGGAGTGATG
The DNA here is from genome assembly GCF_029867415.1 of Vicia villosa. NCBI lineage: Eukaryota > Viridiplantae > Streptophyta > Magnoliopsida > Fabales > Fabaceae > Vicia > Vicia villosa. The sequence continues at coordinate 13,949,390 of NC_081184.1, read as the reverse complement.
ACTGATATATGATATGTGAATTGCTTAATTGAGAAGTGTGATGAATAGTAAAATGTATGCTTGTTTATGTTTACATTTCCCATTATTATGTTTTCTATAAGAAGTTGAATTCTCACCCTTCTGTTTGAATGTTATCCTTCGTTGATAACGTGCAGGTTCCGACGAGTAGTAGCTTGTCCGAGGATTTAGCCGAGGAGCTCCTGAGTTTGTTATTGGATTAGGTAGCGAGTCATATGCTCTGATCATGTAACACATGGGGGGATTTTATTTAGACTTATGCTTATGTTTGGATATTGCTATTCTCTATGTTTTGTTGGATTTTCGGATGTATCTATTTGAGATCTCGGATATGTTGTTTTAAGGCTATGTGGCCGAGATTGTGGATCTAAATGTTAATTCGAATTTGGTAGATGAATATAGTATGGGATATATTCATTGAAATTTTAATAGCAATTCAATTGTTTTCCGCAAGCGTTTATGCATAATGTATGAAAGTATGAGATTTACATTGTGTTACAAATATGATCTTTACATATTAAGAATGTTGGATATTTTACTTTAGGTTTTCATTGTGATGAAAATAACATGTGACGCCCTTTTCCTTTATGCATGCTTACTCTATTTGATTGTATGATATATTTGGGGTTAGAAAAGGGGTGTTACAAGTAGCCATTGATTTTTATGTTGAAAGATATACCATCAACACCATGGAATATGCTCCTATATATTTAAGGTGACAAGTGAAGAAGTTAATACAATTAATTTAGAAGAAAAAAATGACATTTATTGATGTACTCTCTCCCATCTTATTTATTCATAATAGAAAATTTATTTTTTAAATTTATTGAATAATCAATGAATCTAAAAATACTAATGTGGCTTTATTTTTTTTAATTATTTTATATGTCACGTTGTGTTTTATTCATTTATCATCGAGGTTGTTCTCAAGTGGCCCCAATATCTCTTGGGACATTTTTTCATCATTAAGACATAACATAAAATTATTAAGGAACTATTACAGCAAGTTATTCAAACACCTGATCAACAGGCATATGTATGAAAATTGATGGGTTTTCAATTTTGAATTGAGTACAAACCAGAAGCATCAAATAAAGTCGCTGATGCTTTCTCACGTGTCCTTGCGCATTGGCTAATAGAGGAGGACATAAAACCGCAATCGGAGTTATGGACCTTGGTATCTTCTCCAACTTTTGGTATTATGTCTCAGTTAAGAAAACAAATTGCATCTAATCCTGTTTTAATTGAGTTTCACAACTAAAACACCGGCAAGGTACTTTGGCAGCTCCCTATACAATTGTTATTAGGTTGCTTCTACATAATTTTTCATCTGTTTTAAATTCTAACTCTCCATTATGTAATTTGGTAATTAATGAGTTTCTTTATACGCCAAGTGGCTGTCATGCTATTGTAAAGAGAATAGTTGCACGAATTACGGTGAATTTTTTTGGACAGGTATGCGCAAGGCAGTGGAGTCTTTTGCGGATACTTGCCTTATTTGTCAACAAATTAAATCATCCACTTAAGTTCCAACTGGGTTAGTCCTACCTCTTTCTATTCCATAACCAGTCTGGGAAGACGTTGCCATGGATTTCATTACGTCTCTTCCTCCGTCTAATGGATTCACTATTATATTAGTTGTTGTAGATCATTTCTCTAAGTGGGATCCTTTTGGTGTTATTTCTAGATCTCTTACAACCTTTAATGTAGCAAACTATTTATTTCATTAGTTGTCCGTCACCATCGCTTTCCTCGTTCTGTTGTGTCTGATCGCGACCCTGTGTTCGTCAACAATTTTTGATGCAAGCTATTTGAGTTGAGTGGTACCAAATTATCTATGAGTAGTGCTTACCATCCTCAAACGGATGGCCAGTCAAAGTTTGTTAATCAGGGATTAGAGCAGTACCTTCATGCCTTTACTCAAGACAAACCTTCTTCTTGGGGTTTGTATCTTCCATGGGATAGTGTGCTAGTTCGCCTGCACCCTCACCGATAACTTTGTGTATGTCCTCATCGCCAACATAAGATTTCCAAGAAGTTTTATGGCCCTTATCAAATACTCGAGCGCATTGGTCCGATAGTGAAGAAGCTCCAATTACCTTCGGGAAGTCGCTTACGTTAGGTGTTCCACGTTTCTTCTCTTAAACCTTTTCGTGGTCAAGAGAACCCCCACACCAAGATTTTCCTCTAGAGAGCTTTGATAATCAACAAGTTAAGCGACTTGGTGCAATTCGTGCTTATCGTATTGTTCTGGTTTAGGGACAGCTTAGGCAATAGTTGGTGCATTGGACCAACTCTTCGACTGATGAAGCTTCGTGGAAAGATATGGCTTTTTTCAAGCCTATTATCCGGACTTCAATCTTGAGACAAAGTGAATTTTGATGGGGAGAGAAATGACACGAGCCCATCAGGGGAAGGTCCAATAACATTAGAGGAATGACCTAGTTATGACAGGGAAAAAGTGAGCTAAATATGGATAAAAAAATTGTATGCATGTAGAAAAATCCTTTGGAAGTTTCTAGGAACATTTAATACATTATGTTATTTCCATTGCTTTTTTCTGCAAGTTGTTATGTGAAGTTGCTTTTATATGCTGTATACTACAAGAAAATTCTAATTCTTCCCTAATTTCTCTTCTACTGTTCTTAATTTCTTAGGAGTTAATACTCACTCGAAGAGTGTTTCGATTCATTTTACAATCTGAAAATTGCAGGTTATAACATCCATGTCGGGTATCGTATATTTAACCTTTAAAAAAATATTTTTAACTTTAATTTGTTTTCCTTGTTAAAAAAAGCAATGATTTAAAAAAACATTAATTTTACTAAAAAAAGAGTTTCATTGTTCGAACAAAATGCCCCTAACAATAATAATGTGCATTTACCAGCTAAGTTAAATTGACAATTGAGTTTTAAAAATATCTCAAGAACACTCGTTAGTATTACCCTTAAATAAATTTTATTATTTATTTACTTATTTTTAGGTGTACCTATGATGATGGCCCTGCTAATGACGATGAATAAATAATGAGGATGATTAAGAAAAAGTTAGTCTATCATGATTATATGGAAATACATTGATTTTGGGTCATATAGACCATACAAATTATGAAGACATGAAAAACATATTGAAACATAAATTTACAAAAACATTTTTAATTTATCATTTATATAAATATAATTCTTTTGTAAAATTATTCATTTATAGTTCAGTGTTATTTTGATGAACTATAAAAATTTACGGCTCAATGCTTAAGTATCTCAGTCAAAGTCAAATTAGATACAAGTATACGGGTAAAGATATTTTGTATTGTTCTAATTAATAAAGTTTAATTTAAAATAAGTAACAATATTGCAAAATTTAATGATAGAAACATTATTTTTGAAGTGTCTCTACCAATCAAACAACATTGACAATAGATATTAGATACTATGTTTTGAGATCATAAAAGAGGTTATCATGGTAAATAAAAAACTAATATCTATAAATATACACAATTTAATTTAACTTTGTTATTTATAATCATAGATATTTAGCAATATTAAATCCTAATTTTAATTTTATGTTATATTTTTGTTTTTTTTCCGATGTAAGCGAATAAATTATTTATTTTTAAGTATAAATAATGTAATCTATACAATTATATTCTTCAAAGAACAGTAAAAATCATGAGAATATTATTTAATTTCACTAAAAAATTTATTTTTCAACTTATTTTATTTTGCTGTTGTTGAAATTATAATAATTGTGGTGTTTGTATTTACACTTATACAAACACTCTAGAAAGTAGAATCATAAAACATGGAACTATCGTCTTTTAAAGCAGCAACAATTATTATTTTCACACACTGCCTCGAAGTCTGGATATCTCTTACAATCTTCTTTGCATCCTCGAAGATTACACTGAAACCCTACCCCTGCTACCTTCCAACAACAATAACCGTCACATTTTTCAGGAGGACCATCAATTTCATTTGGAAAGATTGCAGAACTAGTGACACTTGATGCCAATACTACGACAATGCATAGAATGGCAAAGGTATAAGTGTTGATGCGAGTAGCCATTTGTTTCTACGTTGAAAGAAAAAAGATGACACAATTTGATGTAAGATTTTTGTTATGTAAACTACTCCATGTGGTTCTATTTATAAGAAAAAATTGGTTTTTTAATTTATTGAATAATTGATATATCGGTATTATTAAAATATAATTGTCTTAATACATTGATTATTTAATAAAATTCTATTCTAATAAAAAATGGATGGTGTATGTTTATTTAATATTTAATTATTTGGTAAACATTTATTTATGTTTATAAAATATTAAAAATATATTTTTTATGTTATAAACAAATTTTGTCCTTTTAGATTTATTAAAAAATTAATTAATTTGATTTATATATATAGATAGGTATATTAATTATTCAATTAATTAAAAATATCAAAATGTGATTATAATATAGAACAGAAGTAGTACTACTCTCTAAATCAAACAATAATTATTATATCTACTAATAAAATAAAGAGTTAAGTTTCATTTTAGTACATAGAAAAAATTGTAAAATTCAATTTAACTTGTGAAAAATATTAAATACACTTTCGTCCAGAGAAAAATAAATTGGAATAATTTAGGGCTTGTTTGAATAAATTTTGCTTTTTAATTTTTAAAATATATTTATTAAATTGTTTTAGAAAAGTATTTCAAAGAAGAGAATAAACAAAAAAAATTGTTAGGTAATATAACTTTTCAAAACTGTTTTGGAAATGAGAAAATAAAATAAACAATTATTTAATTATTTAATTTTCCCAAACAGTTTTAATGATGAGCGAATAAAATATTTATTTGGTAGTCTAATTTTTAAAAATGTTTTTATTAATTAATATACATTGAAAAATATATTATTAATTAATAATTAAATTTTAATTTATTGATCCGTACTGACTATTTTACGCTCGAATATCTTATTTTGACATATTTGAACTTGGCATTATACTCTTGTTGAATTTTTTTCATTAGACGTGTTATGCTTTTCTATTAATTATTCAATGAATCAAAAATATCAAAATTTGTTTCTAATATCATTAGTTAAAAGCTTCTCTTCATAGTTGATATTAGGTTGTGCATGAGTGACAAAATCATTCATATTTGCCGGAACCTCCAACCCTAACTTCTCCCTCAACAAACAATTCCAATTTAGTGCCTAAAATATCATAATTATATACTATTAATTTTAAATATTTGTTTGAAAGTTTCAAGTAATTATTTTTATGATACATATTTTACGTTGGTAAAATACTTTTATCAATTTATCTTTTAGATATTTTTAGTTAAGTTTTTGAGCGGTTACATTTTCTTTTATAAAAAAATATTCTTAAAAAAATTTACCATATATAATTTATAATTTGTATGCACTTACTGAATAAAACTTTTTAATCTAACCCAGAGCTGGCCCACCCAGTTTGACGGCCTAAAAAAAATATTCTTAATAAAATTTTAAAACATTGCTTAACCTTATACTATTTTTGTACCACACCAAGCCAAGTTGTCAAACATATTTCAACAATTTCAATTAAACAATGTAAGCATTCTAAATGACAGTTTCTGTTTTTTCACAATTAGATGCTCATTTTAGTGTTACAGGGTTGTTTTTTTAGTTAGTATATAAACCATGAATTCCAGCAACCTAAATTGTGAAAGATATACAAATGTTTTCAATTCAACCATGACAGTATTCAAGATCAAACTTTCTATTTTTCACAATTGAATGTTGGTTTTATTGTTACTTAGACTCTAAAGAATTTATCCAAAATATGTACCACATGAATAAGGGATAATGAAGCTTGTAATTTACAGATAATATGGTATATCATATAAGTAATCATCTATCAAATTCATTAGAAGTATTTCAAAGAGTAGTAGAATTGACAGAATGTACAACATTCAATTTTGCAAGAAACATATATAATAGGTTAGAGTTGCAACTCAATTTCAGAACCAATTTGTCTATAGAAATAAATGATTTGAACTAGGGGTGTTCGCGGTTTGGTTTGGATCGGTTTTAAGGCAAAAATTCATCCGATCCAAAGATAAATTTACTTGCGGTTTGGTTCAGTTTTGGATGATATGTTAAAAACATCCAATCCAATCCGATCCAATTTAATGCGGTTTAGTTTGGATCGGTTTTTGGATATCCAAATTACAAATTAGACTTTTATTAATATTATAAAAATACTAATAAATCATAAATTTGATATAATATATATATCATATAGTATATTAAAAGTTAATATTATAAAATGAAAATGATCGATTATAGTTGAAATAATAAAAATAAATAGATTACATTAAGCTAATAGATAAGATTAAAAATTAATTATCATATAATAATAAATTTATGTAACATAGCATACTAATAAAAAATAAATAAGTACAAAATACATATACATGCGGTTCGGTTTGGTTTGGATCAATTTTGAAAAATCAATCCGAAATCCGATCTGAACCATGCGGTTCTCACAAAATGGAATCCAAACACATCCAATAAACTACGGTTTTTTGCGGTTTTTGGTTTTTTTGGATCGGTTTGCAGTTTTTATTTGGACTGGTTTGGATTTGAACACCGCTAATTTGAACTATCATGAAAAACTTAGTACCAGAGGAAGATAACAAAACAACATGTAACAACTTAAATAACTTAATTGTTTTCAGTATAAGGCAAGGTTAATCAGTGGCAGAGCCAGGTCTAATATTTTGAGGGGGGGCATGGATATAAATGAGGTATATAGCATGATTTAAATTGCAGCATGTAACTGCTATTGCGGCTGCAATATGAGTAACTTTTTTTTTTGGAAATGTGATTCTGAATTTGTTGGCCAGGTATGAAAGCTGCCTGGTTAGAACCGATGCTTCCTATAACCTGGCTCATCCTGGCAGTCATGATCCTAGAAATTACCTTATAAACAGTCGAGCAAACCGAGATTGGCCTGAAGTCCCTAACATATTTGGCAGAGCTACTTTTGGGGATAAGAGTGATTAAAGTACAATTAAATGCTCTATACATTTTACTTTTAGTAAAGTACTAGTCAGAGACCCGTGCTGTCGCCCGGGTGCATTATTTGTGGTGTAATATTTTTTGAACAATACGAAAAAATATGAAGTAAAGAAGTTTGATTAAATTGTATATATAAAATGGAAATTAACCATTTAAAACTTTATTTGCTAATAAGATATTAGTAGTATGAAAATTAGATTTTAAGTTAAAATAATGATCCACAAAAAAGGCTTAAGATAGGTCAAGAACACGATAGTAAAATAGGACCAAATATTGAATTAAATAATTGACAGCCCAACAACAATATAGAATAACATGGCCCATTATATAATTCAACATTATTAGCAATAAATGGCTCAGGTTAGCATAAAAATAAATTAAAAGAAATGCACCATAGAAAATTATTTGATATACATGTGAGTCCGCACGGATAAATTTATTTAATATGATATAAAATTATTTAAATTCACATGTAAATTTAAAATAAGTTATTTAATTGTAAAATGGGACAAAAAGGGACATGCGAGATGGAAGAAAAAAGAGAAAATTTTGCAATTTGAAAATAAGAATTTTATCTCTCAAATAAATATAGTTGATGATTGAAATAAAATAAATATTATATAGATAGTGACCCGTGAGATGGAAAGCTAATTGTCTATACAATTATTGGAAGCTCCTCTACATTGTTTTTTTAAGACGCTATCATCATTTTTATTCATCCAAAACATAAATTAAAATGAACTTAACAGAAATTTAAGTATAATGATATATGAATAATCAATATTTTTATCAATAACCTTATGTTTCCGTTAATATTCAATATTCTTAACAGTAATTTCACGTTCCCGTTAATATACAATAAGTAATTTCATGTTTCCGTAGAATGCTTTAAAAACAAACATTTTCACTCATATTTATATTTATATAAATGTAAATTTAGCCATATATAATTAAAAATAATTTTTACAATGAAATTATGTATATATCATAATAAATTATGTATATATCAATATGTGTGGTTGCAAGTGAAATGGTTGACATTAACATTAGACTTTTCACATATGTCGGTGATACTGAATAAAAAATGTGTCATATAATAATAATAATAAATAGAGTTTATGTTTAAATTAAAAAAAAAAAGAAAGAGTGTGATATAATAATGAATATTCAGTTGATGTTGAATATATATAATAGAGTTTAAATTTAATTAATATATAATAGATATTATACTAATAATAAGTTACGAAATAGAAATTTAATTTCTTATAAATTGAATATTATTTAATTTAATAAAATGAGTTTATAATCAATTTATCATCATACTAAATTACAATCTTATAATTTCTTCTATCGAAACTTTCCGCCAAATTTTCTACCAGTTTATTTTTTATTAATTAATAATTAAATTAAAATCAAATTTTCTTTTTAACTAATTAATTTAATAATTATTTAGTAATTAAATTGATATAATATATATGTCATTCCACTAAATCAATTTAAGTAGTACACATGACTCCCCATTAAATCAATTTAAGTAAATAATTGAGCTTAAAAAAAATGGTAGATGGATCCTATCCTATTTCGTTGTCATATTTATTTATAAAACAGTTTGATAGCGCATTGCATGCATGTTGTTTGAACAGTTATCTAAATATATAAAGTGGGGGTATCTGAATAGTTATTATTCAAATGAAAACAAAAGTTCTGCATAACTCAATAGACTACTTCATAAATTCATAGGTTGGATCTTGGTTTATTAGACTTCTTTAACTTTCAATTTTCTATGCATAATCTCTTTCAATTTTCTTTGCATAACCTCTTCCAATAAATTTTAACTTTGGAAGTTGGTATACATAGAGCATCTTAACACAGACACAGACCACCATTAGATCTAAGACAGTGACTAACAACTTTAAGTAGTACTTGTAAAATAGATCTTTTAGTTGATCATTTCCTTCCAATAGAATGTAGAATGCAAATAGTAGAAAACAAATACAAGTATACAACTTTGGTCAGTTGATAAAATACATAGTTGTTTGAAAGCAAAAGGGATATTAAGATCAAAACTTGTGTCATTTCATTAACTCAACAAGTAGAAAGAAAAAATGGTTCTTCAAAAATATATGTTGCAGTCATTTCTTTCAATTATAATGTAGAAAGCAATACAGTAAAACGAATACAACTTCGGTGAATTGATAAAATACAAAGTTTCATTGAAGGCACTATAGTATACTTGTTTACCACTAACATGGAGGGTTGTCGAGTTTCATTGAGGGTTGTGAAGTTGGATTCAAAACTGATAAATGCAGGAAAGTACACATCATTTACATAGTTGGTTTGTTATAATATTGAAAACTCTTTTAACAGTAAGTAAAATTAGAAAAATATGAGTAATGCAAAGTACAATATGTCATGTATCATTTTACAAAACCTGACATAGAAGTATACATGGATGTGTCAGAGGGTTAATAGCAAAAGACCCGCCAACCGTAATAGTATTCTGATTTGCTGAGAACTTTCTTGTAATATCCACAACAGTAGCATTGTTAGATGGTGGAGATACGATACTTTAATGTCGTCACCCTTGTCGCCGCTGATACAAAATAACATGTTCAGTTTCAATTTAGCGCTCGTATGAGCTAATGAAAGAGATTTGTAACATAAATCTGAGTAAAACAAAATCTTACATGATTGTTGTTGTAGATGATTCGACTTTGGTCTTTGTGGATGGAAAAAGGTCGATGAATGTGAGGATTGTGTTGATCTGGTAAAGATAGAAACAAATAAGATATTATAATCTAAAAAGACAAAGAAACCCACAGTTGATGTTGTGTCAAGTTTGACATCTATAAGGGTGTTCTTATACCTGTACAGTGCTGCCACATCTCCAGTTGAGAGTCCTCCTTTCTGCAGAGGAGTTGAAGTGAAGGCCTGAAAGAAAAAAAAAGGAAAATCCATTATTGAAGCGAATATTGGACATCCAACCAAATGATCATAGACATGCCCGAACCACTGGAAACAATGAATTTAATATCAGAACAAAATTTTCAGCTATGGAGGTAACACTGACTCTCATCAAGAGATATCATAAAATTGCAAAAAAAGCATTCTACACCAAACTAATCACTACAATATTTGAATACAAGACATAGTTGTAATGACATTTTCAGACCCAACATTCGTACATTCAGAAGGAAAAGTACTTACACAAGAGACAAGTGGGATGCTCATGAGGAAACTCAAACAGCTTCATCGTTCTATGACAATAAGAAACTTAAAGTAAGATTTAATCAGAAAAGCAAAATGGAAAAAATGTGTATAAACCACCAAATCAACTTTGACAATTGACATTATAACCAAATCAATCTTTTCATCATTGGTTCATCAACAATAAGAAACATTGGATCATCAACAACAATGAGCAGAAAACAAAAATATCTCAGTAGAAAAATATAACAACATTGTTCTTCTTCAAGAACACAACTCATTAATGTACATCAAACCAAATCCATACAACGAAACAAAGAGGAAAAGAAGTGAACAAAAACCGCAAACTAACCACTGTACGTTCTTCCGACCGCCGCTCACCACGGAACCGATTCTGGCTTCCACTCTACGAATCCGACCACCAAACTCGCCTCTGCAACCCTCTAAAAAGTAGCTTATTTGTTATTTGAGAAAAAAAAGAACTTATTCACATAAGTTATATAATAAAATAACTTATTCATAGAAGTGAAACAACTTAAAGAAACTTATTAGATTCAAACATCATTTTCATGGAAGATTCAACTTAGTTGTTGTGGATGAATGAAAGAAGCATTTTCATGGAAGATTAAGCTTAGTTGTGGATGAGTGAAGCAGCGGGGAGGTTAGTCCCGACGCGATGGGTTTCCGACGGCAGGAATGAGAGTCTGTGGTTTTTTTCCAAGACATTTTTAGGGTTTGAGGAGAGAGATGAGAGAAGAGGGAAGGAGAGAAAGAGAGAGACGAGAGAAAACGGGAAAAACAATTTAAAATGAGAGAGAGAAAAGAGTGTAAAAAGGTGTAGGTTTATTTGGAATGGAGAAAGGATTTTAATTGCCAAGTGCCAAATAGTTATTGGAAGGTAGAAAAGTTGTAATGTTAATTTGTTAGTTACTAAAATATCCTTTTCGTAGTGTAATTTTTTTTGAGGAAAGGGCATTATTGGTAGTTTGTTCAATTTATTAATAATGGGTAGATAGTAGATTCCTGGACAGCATCAAGGAGATCCTTTTTGATGATGTTCCAGCTCACTTTAAAGAACTTTGCAGTGTAGCCGTCAATCCCAGGTGCAGAATCATCAGCAATACCTTTTAGGGAGTTTAACACCTCATCTTCAGTGATTGGTTTGATCATATTACTCCTTTGTTCTCCATTCAGTCGAGGTTCTCTTCGCAGTGCATCTGTATCTACACAGTCCAGCTGAAGCTCTCTTGTACCCATGAGTTTACCATAGAAGTCCAAGAATTCACCTTCAATGTCCTCATGAGAAGTAATGATCTGTCCATTTTCCTTGTGCAGCATTGTTAGGCTTTTATAGGATTGTTTCAATTTGACAGAAGCATGTAGATAAGCATTATTGCCATCTCCATCTTTGAGTCATTTGATTTTAGCTCTTTGTTGCAAAATACTAGCATCAATTTCATGCCATCTAATAAGCTCATCATTATAATGTCTAACATCCGCCATTTTATCAATGTTCCATCTATCTAGCATTAGGTCATCTTGAGCTTTCCCAAGATTTTCCCTAGCTTGAATGATCATTTGTTTAGCATACAGAAGCGGCCTACTCATCTTGTATAATTCTTTTTGGAGTCTCTTTAATTTATGCCACAGTATATAGCTAGGACCCCCTTCGATTGGAGCATTACAGCTATTAGAGACAGTGTTGGAGAATAAAGTAGATTCAGTGAGACAGTTTAAGAATTTGAATCTTTTTTGTTTGGTCATCAGGGGCTCTTTGTGTTGCAGTAGGAGCAATGAGTAATCTGAGACACTCGGGGGAAGGATTTGGAGGGAGTTGTCCATGTAAGTTTGGAACCAATCAATATTCCCCTGGATCTTATCAATTCTAGAATAAATGGTCCCTATTTGGTGCTTGTTATACCACGTATAATAATCTCCTTTGCTAAGAATTTCAGTCAAGTCATTATTCTTCATCATATCCTCAAGGTCCTTGTATTCAGATTCTTGGACTTCTTTTCCACCTATTCTGTCTTGGAAGCAGAGAACATTGTTGAAATCGCCAGCCAGGATCCAAGGTCCTTGAGTGTTAAGCTTATCCAAGTCTTGCCATAAGTCTTTCCGCTGCTCAAGCTTATTCAAGCCATAAATCGCAGTAAGCCAGTACATGAAATTTCCCCTAGTATTGTAAACACCCACATGTATCATTTGACTTGTAGAAGTCACTATCTTTAAGTCAACATTGGTTGTATTCCATTGAATCCAAATCCTGCCATTTGGGTGGGATGAGTAATTATCAATGAAATTGCAACCTAGCTGAAGTTTATTTCTGACCCTGCCAGCATGTTCTTGTTTGACCCTTGTTTCAATCAAAACATTGATGTCTGCTTTAAGCTCTAGGAGACGGGAGCTTATCTCCCTAAGCTTTGCAGGTTTATTGAGCCCCCGAAGGTTCCAAGAGACTAACATTGTCCAGAATCTTTCAATACTTGCAATTCATTCAAGATTTGCAAAGCATCAAAACCATTCTCACATGCCAAAGAGGATGCATCAGATTTCAATCATTGGCCTTTTCCCTCGATCCCTGCCACTCTTATTGATCGTAGTCCAATTTTGTTTCTCAGGAGACTTAGCAAGGTCCTTTGTAACAGATGGAGGAGGCATTGTATTACCAGGCCTCGTACTACCAGGCATCTCAGTCAATCCATCTTTAGCCACTTCAGTACTAACCTTGGAATCACCCTCTGGTTTTTCCTTTGGTTTCCACACCTTGGTTTTAGGTTTGGGTTGTTCACAATTATGCCCTGGTTTTTGACACCTATTGCAGTATGAGGGTTTCCACTTATACTCAATAGTCTGGAGCAACTTATTACCCTCATTGTCCCTGATAGTGATTTCCGTTGGCAGCTCTCTCGTAATATCCATTTCCACAAGTATTCGAGCATAGGAAACACGGAGTTTATTCGCCGTGCATTCGTCAATAACAAGGGGAATACCTACAGCACTACCAATCTTATTTAGACTTGACTCACCCCAGAGATAAAGAGGAAGTTGTGGTAATTTGATCCAGATGGGAAGCGTTCGCAAAAAATCGTCCTTCAATTTGAATTCAGGACTCCATTCTCTGATGAGGACAGGCATGTTCCTTATAGAATACGGCCCCTTCATAAGAACATCATCCCTGTCGGTGAAGGATTTAAATTTGAGGATGAAGTATCCCTCTTCATTGTAGTACATGTCCGGAAGAGACACAAAATTCCAAGTTTTGGTCATGAAGTTCTTCAGCGCAGTCATACTAATTTTGCCACCGATGACATACAGAATGAGTGCAGAGGCCCAGAAGTTCAGTTCAGATTCAATATCAGCGATTTTGATTTCAACCTCTACGTTGCCATCTACCAATTTAGGAGCAACAAACTTCATAGATCTACCCTTTGCAGGGTTACGGTTGTCTTTTAGAACATCCACCCATAGTTTCCGACCTTCAGAACTCGGAGGAATCTCCGCTTGAAGTGAAGGAGAAACAATGGGGGTTTTCTCAACCACAACAGTAGGACGTGAGCTCGAGCTTTCTTGGAGAACCACCGTTTCAATGGGGTTCGCCTTGCAATATGAGTAACTTTCACAATTATATCGGACTGCGATTACGGTGTGAATTAAAATTATGCGTCTCGACGCCTTTAAAATAACATCAGATAATTTCACTTATGGTTCTTTAAATATTTTCATTGAAATACAAAATTTTCTAATATCAAAATTCAATTTATTTTCTAGTTAATCAAAAACCTTAATATCAAATATTTTTAAATAGTATATTTCAAAACATCTCAATTAAAATTTACGTCGCAACAACCGTAAAACACACCTATAATAATCGCAATCACAATATCCACAATCACATATGCGAGTGCAATAACAATATCAAATAGTGATAAATACTTTTTTTTTATAAAATAATATATAAAGTTTTTTGTATCAATACTAGAATATATATATATATATATATATATATATATATATATATATATATATATATATATATATATATAATGCATTTCTAATTGTTGTGCTATACGTTGAATTTAAGAACAAACTTTAATATTCACCCTACTGCCAAAAAGTATAAAAATAATAAAGTAGGCTAATTGAGAATAAAAGCATGGACAATTAAGCTGCATAACACTTCTTTAACCACTTGGCTATTTTAACTGATTAATTCTTTTCACAAATATTACGTATAAATATACATGTTCTTTAAAATATTGGGGTGGCCATGGCAACCCCATGTTCTAACGTGGCTCCGCCACTGAAATTAATTAAAAACTTAAAAATTTTGAAGCTAACTATTTCTCCTTTTTAATATCTTTGGTCAACTTGGTTGATGGTTGTTGTACACTATCAACATCTTCCACTGCATCACTTAGAAACCTCTTAGACGGAGTCAGTCCAGAATTTTCATTCAATGGGTCACTTTCTGCAGATGCAAATTTAGGTTCCTGCCATAAAAAAGGAAAGCCAAGAATAAGATGATTAACTATGACACAGTTATTAGGTGGATCATAAACAAAGAAGTTTACTTTAGTCAATACTCACATAAATGCTTATCATATCATCTTGTGACAAAGAATTAGGGGCATGAAGTTTTGAGGTCTGCATCATAATAACAACCAATTTTAGTACATGCTAAGAGAACTCTAAAGCATCAAAAGAAAATTACAAAGTTTACCTCCTCAAATTTGAAACTATCCTTAATTTTCTTTTGGGAATCTTCATCATCTTTGAAGCCAATGACATAAAGTCGTCCATTCTTAGACTAAAATACGACTCTAATTACCAATTCCTTTTTAAATATTGAGTCAAGTTCGTAAAGAAATTCAAGTGGATCGTAATCACCATACAATAAAATACATAGAATTAGACACAATTAAAAAAAATTATTCCAATATTGATTTATGCAACATTACAAACCTGTATTAAATCCATTTTCATTTGAAGAGCAGACTTTCCAATTAACTTAACGCAGCCGGTGTCCCAAAAAACGAACTTCACCTTGGATTTACCGTCAACAATTGTTACATCAAGCTTATACCTAAAACATTAATGCCAATCAACAAAACATATTAAACTTGTCTGTTACAATTATAAACAGTACCAAATGGAAATAGAATATGGATATAAACTATATCGTGGCACAGGTTTTGAGCTGATATGTTCCTTATAACACTTCAGCTTTCCATCCTTCTGTAGCAACCTGCCTAAAAATTTATGCTTTCGAGTCGCCACCTATTCTGAAGGGCGAATAGGAAACCCTACGCAGATAAGAGATTGAGGGTAAGTTATTATAATCAGGCTGAGGGAAGGTATGAGGCACCCTCAGCCCTTTCCTAAAGGCTAACAGTCAAAGATTAGGGTTGCATGGCAGGGATTAGGGAGAAATGTGGCAAACAGAATTTTAGGACACGATTGAGATTTTGAAGAGGGGGACTCGCCTTGTTGCCAAGTGCCTACGTACCTCCTTAGGGAGGATCAGAGCCTACGTAGTTCGGGAAGGGTTGTACGCCATTTAGAGTTGGAATTTGATTTGATATGTGTTTTTTAGAGGCTTTTTGGTCAGCCCATCGCAGTTTGGTTTGTTTTGTAAATTGAATGGAGTTTAGAATTATATTAGGGTTTGGGGCGTACAACCCTGATTTGTCACTATTAACCGCAATAATCGATTGATTCAATTACCATAGTTAAAAGATTTGAAATTTGCATCACCACCAATTTTATTCGATTGATTCGATTATCACTAATAATGAATTAAGGTATATTTTAATAACTTTTATAGAATCTTTTTATATGCACTGATACCCCTCGTAATCGATTGATTCGATTAAAAAGAATAACAAATTAAGTCGAAGGGAAGAAACGGTTAATCATCACAATTAATAAAATAATTGCAACCATTTAACCAAATAATAGAAACCAGATTTTATTTTAATTAAATAGCATTTTAATTAAAAAATATTGTTAACCATAGCGATTAATTGATTTAATCGGCACGAATAACAAATTATGATTTTTAATAATAATATCAAATATATATTTTATTTTACCAAATATAATTATTATACATAATTAATTATATAAAAGAATTAATAAAAAAATCAATTATATTAATTAAATTTAATTAGTTAATTAGGTTTTGATTATATGAGGTTGGTTTGAGGGAACATGGTATAAGGAGCACATTCTGGGCGTTAGATCTAAGGGGCTAATGAGTCAAGGGGTTAGATCTGAGGGTGCGTGGTACACGGTCTGGATGGGGACACACAGGATTACGCAGGAAAATTCTGAAAAAAACATATGTCTTAGGGGAGACTCGAACCCATGGTCTCCCCCTTGCAACTATCTCCACTAACCAACCCAGCTACGCACACAAGTCGTTAGCCAAACGCACGCTAGACAACAAAAGGGAAACAAATGGAATACGTGAAATTGCGCGCGCGAAATTCAAATGGACTAATAGGATGATGCCACGCCATCATCTTCCCCACTCACCCTGCAATTTTCAGAAAAAAGTAGCTACAGAATAGCTACGGTTTTGACTTCGTAGCAAACCACAAATAAAAATAGCGAATAGCTCAAACAAGAACATAAATTTTTCGCGAGCCTCTTATTCTCTTCGTCCCAACCACACGAGTTTGATGATACCCTTAATTAAATCTAATTTAACCCCTAAACAAAACCCCCAATTTGCAAACCCTAGAACCCAAAACGGCGTTAATGGCGAAACATGAATAAGACACCCAAATTCCAAATAATTGACTCAGCAACGATCAGAACAACAAGGAAAACTCAAATATGCATTCAAACTTCACTGTAAGTGCATGAAACATTCAGATCGAACGAATTTTTAGAATGACATACCTGAGTTAAATGGAGAAAGTTCTGGGGGTGTTGAAGTCGTGCGAGTATCCAGACACGTTCTAAACCTTCCAATGAAGCTTTTGCAACCTTCGGTTCTTGTTGAAATCTCCTAGAACTCCAAAACCGAATTCACCTTTTGAAGCTTTTTTTTGTTCTTGCTTATGCCTCTTTGCTCCAGAAATTCGTCCCCTAATCCTATGGCTTGTGTTTGGTACTTATAGGAGAATAGAATTAGGTCAAGAAAAGAATTAAAAAGCCTTTGAATCAAATCTTTCCATGTTTGAGAAATTGATTTGATTTCTTGAATTCTAAGCTACTATATTTGGCCCAATTTGTATTAATTTCCTTCTCCAATTACTATGCACGAAATTACATTATATTTGATCATTAATTCTGATTGGAAATCAAACAAAATATAATTTTAACAAAATATTTGATTTTTAGTCTTTATTAAATCATAAAAATGAAATAAAAAATACATTAATTAAAATATAATGTTAATTTTCGTGGCAAGTGGTTTTTGGGCATGCTAATAGCTTGTGGACCAAGTTTGTATGAAAATACTATGGGCCCTTTTGCAAAGTTTCTCCATTTGAACCCTCTTTTTTCACATTTGGTCCCTAAAAATCTCCTAACTTTGATCAAGCATATTTCCCTCAATATTTGAGCTATGAAGGAGTTCTAATACTTTTTGGAAACCTCAAGAGGTCCTCTACAAGCCACTTTGGAATATATTTTTCATTTGGAGCTTTTATCTTGATCATATCCTCTTTGGGAAAAAACTGCTTTTGAAGGATGCCTGAGAATGACCTGTAATCTTTTGCCTTGTATCTCTTAAATGAAGCATTTTTTGCCTTGGCTTGTGTGACACAAAGTTGTAGAGAATCCAATTTCCTTCAAAATAGGCTTTGAGTGGGGAATTTCTGATGTTCCATGTGGAAGTTATGCCCAGTCAAAGTTGGGTTGACTTTCTCCTAAGAAACCCTAATTTGAACCTTTTTATATTTGTTCATCTCTGAGTTTCTATTAATGGAATCATGATCAATTCTTGATCAAATGATGGTTATGCACCCCATACTTGATGTTTGCCCAATGATTAAGGTTTGGATCATGCCTTGATTGTGATTGACCTTTCAATTTGGATCAGTTGACTATGAATTATCTGGATTATTTGGATGAGCCATGCCTTGAGATTTGAACCTTGCTTTTGTTATGAGAACAGTGTGGGAGGTAAATTTTGGGGTATGACAGCTGCCCCTATTTAATTACCTTGGATTGGGCGACAAGAGAGTGTGTAGACCTCGCGTCGTTCCGATCGAAGAGTTATTAAATACTGGAAGACCCTTAAATTTGCCTTGAATTTGAGTATGGATGAAGAGAAACGCCCTGCTAACGCCTGAGTCTTACATAGCGAGGACCTTTGTTGGTTGTGTAATTGGCTTGCTATGGCCAGCAAGCCTCCGTAGTTTGTGGATCCCTCACTTACCATAGTACTGGTAAGCTACCCGTAGTTTGTGGATCCCTCACTTACCATAGTACTGGTAAGCTACTCGTATTTTGTGAACTTCTCAATTACCATAGTGCTGGTAAGCTACTCACAGTTTGTATCTCTCACTTACCATAGTTCTGGCAAGCTACTCGCAGTTTGTATCTCTCACTTACCATAGTGCTGGTAAGCTACTCGCAGTTTATATCTCTCACTTACCATAGTGCTGGTAAGCTACTCGCAGTTTATGTCTCTCACTTACCATAGTGCTGGTAAGCTACTCGCAGTTTATGTCTCTCACTTACCATAGTGCTGGTAAGCTACTCGCAGTTTATATCTCTCACTTACTATAGTTCTGGCAAGCTACTCGTAGTTTATATCTCTCACTTACCATAGTTCTGGCAAGCTACTCGTAGTTTATATCTCTCACTTACCATAGTGCTGGTAAGCTACTCGCAGTTTGTATCTCTCACTTACCATAGTGCTGGTAAGCTACTCGTAGTTTATATCTCTCACTTATCATAGTGATGGTAAGCTACTCGCAGTTTGTATCTCTCACTTACCATAGTGCTGGTAAGCTACTCGCAGTTTGTATCTCTCACTTACCATAGTTCTGGCAAGCTACTCGTAGTTTATATCTCAATAGGATTACTTGCTATAGTTCTAGCAAGTTCACCTGTACCAACAGGGTTATCTGCACGTGTTGTTGCAGAATTTACCTGCGTCGAATTTTTGTTCCTGTAAATGCGTATGCATTATGTTTATATGTTGTGCATATGCCCCTGTTGTTTGTATAATGCGTATGTATGAATGCTTACACATGTGTATGTTGCATGTATATTGATGAATGTATATATTAATGTATATATGATACCCCCTACATTTATCACTCATCTCCTTATCACCCATTGCTTTTGTTTAACCCCTTTTTCTTTTGAATTGTTTGTGACTTTCTGGCTCAGTCTGATTGATCCATTGATACCATCCTTTGAAATGATATTCGGCTAGATTTTTTAAGTGATCGCATCACGGGGCGTTTGTAGCCTTCCGGAGATTTCACAGTTTTATTCTATTGCTTTTGCGTTGAAAGTTTGTAAGTTTCTCATGTTAAATCCATGTTAGGGTTTATAAAAATAAATTATCCTTTGCAAATGGTACTGAAATTAGAAATGAAGCATAGTATGCAAAAACAAAATTTTATTGATATTGCCTTGAATTGGCGAGTGTACAGAAATGCGAAGAAAGAAAATGACAAATAGAAATGATATTAATACTGCCGTTGCTCTTTTTTGTTATCGAGGGCCCCAATAATCCTTCGACTTCAGAAGTAGATGATTGCACGACCCCTTATCCTTCGTAGTTTGCCTTCGGCTTATGTCCGGTAATCCTGCTTTTGCTAGGCATAGTACTTCTTGACCGCGTCTGAGTTGATTGGGTGCGGTAGCTCATCCCCATCCGTTGTGGTGAGGACTAATGCCCCTCCTGAGAACACTGTTTTTACAATGTATGGACCTTCGTAGTTAGGTGTCCATTTTCCACGGGCGTCGAGTCGAGGTAACAGTATCTTCTTGAGGACAATGTCACCTTCTTTGTAGGTTCGAGGTCGGACCTTCTTATCAAACGCTTTTTTCATCCTCTTCTGATAGAGTTGTCCATGACACAAAGCTGTCAGTCGCTTTTCTTCAATGAGATTAAGCTGATCAAAACGAGTTTTTACCCATTCCGATTCTTCTAACTTTGTGTCAGCTATGACTCTTAGTGACGGGATCTCCACTTCGATTGGGAGGACAGCTTCCATACCGTAGACTAGGGAGAAAGGGGTTGCCCCTGTAGATGTACGCACCGAGGTTCTGTAACCGTGTAGGGCGAAGGGAAGCATCTCGTGCCAATCCTTGTATGTTTTCACCATCTTTTGTATTATCTTTTTGATATTTTTGTTTGCAGCTTCGACAGCGCCATTCATCTTAGGCCTGTATGGTGAAGAATTGTGGTGTTCGATCTTGAACTCCTCGCACAGCTCCCTCATCATGTTATTGTTCAGATTCGACCCATTATCGGTGATAATCCTACTTGGAACCCCATACCGACATATGATATTATGCTTGATGAACCGAGTGACTACTTGTCTCGTCACGTTGGTGTAGGAGGCAGCTTCGACCCATTTGGTGAAGTAGTCTATGGCAACCAATATAAATCGGTGTCCATTCGAAGCTTTAGGTTCTATCATCCCTATCATGTCGATTCCCCACATTGCAAATGGCCATGGTGAACTCAGAACGTTCAACGGGTTTGGTGGTACGTGCACCTCGTCAGCGTAGATCTGGCACTTGTGACAGGTCCTTGAATATTGGAAACAGTCGGCCTCCATTGTCAACCAGTAATACCCTGCTCGCAGTATCTTTCTAGCCATTGAGTGTCCGTTTGCATGGGTCCCAAAGGTTCCTTCATGTACCTCCCTAATAATCTCCTTGGCCTCGTTTTTATCTACACATCTCAACAGCACTGAATCATAATTCCTTTTGTATAGGATGCTTCCGCTTAAGAAGAATTTGGATGCAAGTCTCCTCAGTGTCTTTTTATCAATTGTTGAGGCATTCTCCGGGTATTCTTGTTTTTCCAGGTACTTTTTAATGTCGTGGTACCATGGTTTATTGTCAGACTGCTCCTCAATCGTAAGGCAATAGGCAGGTTCGTCGAAGTGTCTAACAGTTATCCGTGGTTCATGGTTTGGCCAGGTCACCTTGAACATAGAGGAGAGCGTTGCTAGTGCGTCGGCTATTTGATTTTCTTCCCTCGGGATATGAGTAAAAGTGATAGTATCGAATTCAGCCGTCAACTCCAGTATAAGGTCTCGGTATGGGATTAGTTTTGCATCCCGAGTGTCCCATTCTTTGTTGACTTGATGGATTACCAATGCTGAGTCTCCGTATACATCAAGGAGTTTGATCCTTAGGTCGATTGCAGCTTCTAACCCCAATATGCATGCTTCGTATTCTGCAATGTTGTTGGTGCAGTCGAAACATAGTCTTACAGTGAAGGGTAAGTGCCGGTCATCGGGAGATGTCAATACTGCCCCTATGCCATGTCCTAGTGCATTTGAGGCACCGTCGAACATGAGTTTCCATACCAAACCCGGTTCGGGTCCCTCGTCGGGTCCTGGTATTTCATAGTCTCTTACTAGCATAATATCCTCATCGGGGAAGTCGAACTTCATAGACTGGTATTCTTCGAGGGGTTGGTGAGCAAGATGTTCTGCCAATACACTCCCTTTTATTGCTTTTTGAGTTACATATTGTATGTCGTATTCGGACAACAACATTTGCCACCTTGCAATTCTACCCGTGAGCGCCTGCTTTTCGAACACGTATTTTAAAGGATCCATTCTCGATATTAGCCATGTGGAATGATTCAGCATATATTGCCTTAGACGTTTGGAGGCCCATGCTAGGGCACAACATGTCTTTTCCAATGGTGAATACCGAGATTCGCAATCCGTGAATTTCTTACTGAGGTAGTAGATGGCGTGTTCTTTCCTGCCTGTTTCATCTTGTTGCCCCAGTACACACCCCATAGACCTTTCGAGTACTGTGAGGTACATGATTAATGGCCTTCCGGGTACAGGAGGTAAGAGTATAGGTGGTTCTTGCAAGTAGTTCTTTATAGTTTCGAAGGCTACTTGACAATCGTCGTTCCACTTGATAGGTTGATCCTTCCTGAGTAGTTTGAATATGGGCTCGCATGTAGCTGTCAGATGTGAAATGAACCTTGAGATGTAATTCAATCGTCCCAGGAAACCTCGCACCTCTTTTTCTGTTTTTGGAACGGGCATCGCTTGTGTGGCTTTTACTTTATCAGGGTCAACCTCTATACCTCGTTGGCTTACAATGAATCCCAACAGCTTTCCCGATCTTACACCAAATGTGCACTTATTCGGGTTCAACCTCAACTTGTACTTCTTCAGGCGTTCAAACAGTTTATGTAGATTTGTAATATGCTCTTCCTCTGTGCCGGATTTGGTAATCATATCATCTACATATACTTCGACCTCTTTGTGAATCATATCATGAAATAGTTTGACCATGGCCCTTTGATATGTTGCCCCTGCGTTTCTCAACCCGAAAGGCATTACTTTGTAGCAAAAGGTGCCCCAAGATGTCATGAAGGTAGTTTTTTCCATATCCTCGGGAGCCATCTTGATCTGATTATACCCGGAGAAACCATCCATAAAAGAGAACACTGAAGCTTGTGCTGTATTATCCACCAAGATATCTATATGTGGTAGTGGGAAATCATCTTTTGGACTTGCTTTATTTAGATCCCTGTAATCTACACACATGCGCACTTTCCCGTCTTTCTTAGGAACTGGCACTATGTTTGCAATCCATGGTGGGTAGTCAACCACAGCAAGAAACCCGGCGTCGAACTGTTTGAGCACCTCTTCCCTGATCTTACTATCCATATCTGGTCGAACCCTTCTGCGCTTTTGCATGACTGGCGCACAT
The DNA here is from genome assembly GCF_029867415.1 of Vicia villosa. NCBI lineage: Eukaryota > Viridiplantae > Streptophyta > Magnoliopsida > Fabales > Fabaceae > Vicia > Vicia villosa. The sequence goes on along the minus strand of NC_081184.1, from coordinate 13,926,217 downwards.
CCTTCTTTGAGAGGTAACCGGTGTACCACGATGTCTGTATCCAACCCCGGCATGTCACGGTATGACCAAGCAAAAATCTCTGCATACTCGTGGAGGAGCTCGATTAGCGTTGCTTTTACGTCCTTATCTAGCGTTGCCCCGATCTTAATGTTCTTGGGTTCTTCATCTGTTCCCAAATTTATGATTTCAATGGCCTCTTGTGGAGGGAGCATGCTCTTGGATTCCTTATCCACTAACCTTGACAACTCTTCCGGAAGTTCATCGTCTTCCTCATCCCCTTCTTCAACCTGATTAGTGAGAGCCTCGAGTTTGTATAGAGTCTCATCAGTATTATTATCGGTGGTGTCAGAAGGTGATCTGCACATGTTTTATGTTTTGTTTTCTTTTAGTATGCAGATGTGAACGTGCTTTGTTTGTGCAAGAAATTTATTTGTCATTTTCAGAAATGGAAAAGGAATAAATGCAAGAAAAGACAATATTTTCAATACCAAAATGCAAAGACAATTTTATTAATAAACTTCAAACTTGAAAGTAAATGGGGCCCTTACAAACTAGCTCTATGCTTCGGGCGAGGCATGAGCATTATTGTTTTTAAAAAGGGAAATAAAACACACAAAAGCAAATTACTTTGAAATGAAAACTATCTCCGGTATCTCCAGGCTTGTCCAATTCTGAAGCTGTTCTCCTGGCCTGATTTCTCGAATGAAATTGGACGTCCCTTCTCGAGAATCCTGATTAGACACCATAGCCACATGTTCATAACCGCCAGTCACAAAAGTTTGCATTATTGGGGGAAATGGTCGTTCTTCTTTCTTAATGCTTGTGGTCTTGGTGGGTTGGTATCCTAACCCCAGGCGATCTTTCTTCTCCAGAACCTCTGGCAGCTTGCCCCAGCCTTTAGTATCTGCATCCTGCAGATCCTTCCATGATGTTACCGCCCTTCTTATCTTCTCCACTGGTAGTGTGATAGCAGTTGCAATTTCTAGAGCTTGAAATGCGGTACCCAATGCTTCGTCTCCAGCCTCAATATATCTGTATGAGTTTAGATTGCTGACAAATATATCCTCTTCTCCATTGATAGTCACTATGGAGTTCCCATTCACAAACTTTAGTTTCTGATGGAGGGTGGAGGTGACTGCCCCAGCTGCGTGAATCCAAGGACGTCCTAGTAGGCAGGTATAAGCTGGCTCGATTTCCATCACTTGGAAGTTGATGCAGAAGGTGTGGGGACCAATTATGACAGGAAGGTCTACTTCTCCAAACACCGGACTCTGTGATCCATCGAAAGCCTTAACCACCTGACGACTAGGTCTAACCACAAGTCCTTCTAAGGCTATCTTGTCAAGTGTTGCTTTTGGCATCACGTTTAAGGATGACCCTGTGTCAATCAGAACTCTAGCCAGATGAGCCTTCCCGCATTGCATGGAGATATGCAAGGCTTTGTTGTGTGACTTTCCTTGTAGGGGTAGCTCATTGTCACTGAAACCCAGGCATGCCCCAGCAGTTAGATTGGCCACCATCCCATCAAATTGATTGACTGTGATGTCCTTAGTTACATGGGCAGCGTTTAGGATCTTCATCAAGGCATCTCGATGCTTCTCGGAGTGTATCAATAATGATAAGAGCGATATTTTAGATGGTGTCTGTTGCAACTGATCCACCACTCTATAATCACTCTTCTTAATCAGGGCGAGAAACTCCTCAGCATCCTTGCTAAAATTTTCTTTATCCTTAGGTTCAGCCTCATCACTTGGTCTCGTAACAACTTGTTCTCCAGATTGTGTCAAGTTTTCACTAGACGTTGGTGGTGCCTGCGTAGTTTTGAATATGCGCCCGCTACGGGTCATGCCCCCAGGTCCAACAATGCTTGACACTTCAGTATTGGTATCGGTCTCGTACTTCCACGGTACTGCTTTCATCTTGTCCAAAGGGTATGGTCCTCTGATTGGGATGATCCTAGTGTGCTCTTGTACAGGTATTACCAGTGGTGGTCTAGAGCATGGGATAATCAACGGTTTTCTTGCCCCTTGTGCAGGTATCATTAGAGGCTCGTTTCTCTCCACCATCGCCACATATTCCTCCTCAGGGTGTTCCTCCAGCTGTATCGACCCTTGATCCATGTGCCTTTGCAAGGTGTCTTTGAAAGCTTCGTTATGTTCTAGGATAAACCCCTTTATAAGAAGATACCTCTTAAGTGCATCTATGGGGGAGTTCCGTTGTTGAACCAACTCTTGCTCATTGACAGCTTCTATTGCATTGACTGCGCCTTCATGGTGTGGCATCGGGTTCGTCTTTACATTGGGTTTGTCAAAGGCGATTGCCCCTGATTCAATTAAATTCTGAACGATATGGCTGAAGGCCCAACATTTCTCCAGGGTGTGCCCGGGAGAATTGGCGTGAAATTCACACCTTTCATTCGGTTTGTAATTGGGCATGAGTTTGCCTGGAGGAGGAGGTGGCAATGGTCTAACTTCCACCAAGGATTCATTTATTAAATATTTCAGAATTTCTTTCTTGGAAGTAGGTAGCGGATCGAATCTCCTTTGTCCCCCCTGAAACCGGTTTTGTTGTGGTGGATATGACATGGGAGGTCTGTTCTCCTGATGCCCTACAGCATTAGTCTCTCCTTCCTTCTTTTTAGCAAAGGTTGAGGTGGGCCTCTTTGAGTGATAAGAGTTAGACGATGCTCCTTGTATTTTCCCACTAGATCTGAAAACCCTGAGGACACACTCCCTACCATTTTATCATAGTATGGCCCTTGTAATGTAGCCATAAACATTTTTACGAGTTCTTTTTCCAACAGGGGAGGTTGGACTCGGGAAGCCATTTCCCTCCACCTCTGTGCGTATTCCTTGAACGATTCCTCTTTCTTTTGTGACAAATTTTGGAGTTGCATCCGATCGGGTGCCATGTCCAAATTGTATTTATATTGTTTTAGGAACGTATTAGCAAGGTCGGTCCAGCTTCGGATGTGAGACTTCTCTAATTGCATATACCAGTCAACCGATGCTCCACTCAAGCTATCTTGGAAAAAATGCATCATCAACTTTTGATCTTGAGCATAAGCAGCCATCTTTCGCACATACATGCGTAAGTGACTCCTCGGACAAGAGAGTCCCTTGTACTTTTCAAAGTCGGGTATCTTGAATTTATGAGGAATAGTCAAATCCGGCACCAAGCTCATTTCATAGGTATCCACATCGAAGACATCATATCCTTCCATTGCTTTCATCCTTTCTTCCAGCGCCTTGATTTGTTCACTCTCCTTGGAATTCTCCCCAGAATCAGCAGAGGTCATCTTTGGTTGAGGGACTTGATCTGTGTCATTAGTGTCCCCATACTGTAGATCCAAGTAGTCCTCATCCCTAAGCGGATTGTTGATTGGAATGCGAACTGTGCGAGACGTCCCTTCTTTCTGAGTAGTAGGGATAAATCCTTCTTGAGAGGCCTCCCCCTCTTCATGAGTTGTAATAACCCTTTTTGAGGAGTGAGCTTTTGCCTTGTGAGGGTCATGACCCTTAACATATCCTAACAATGGGTTGCCATCCTTAGGTATCTCTTCATACTGATCATGAACTTCCTTAGCTTTGTCTTGCTTATCTTTGAGGTCTTTCATGAAGCTCAGCACTTGGGCCATTCCTCCCTGGAGGTCTTCAACAGTACCCTTTAGTTGGGTCATTTCCTCACGAAGGGCGGCCTGGTTCTGTTCCAATTGTTCCATTGCCCTTTTCTTTTGAGATCTTGTCTGAATTACCGGTTGAGTTGCAATGGTGTGACTGGAGATGAAGATAGTTTTTCTTTAATGCTTGGTAATTAAATATGACATGCATGATATGAATGTTATGCTTATGCTATGTTCATGTCTTATCCACATTATTATAGTAAATATACATTCTTTTTTTTATTCTTTTTCTTCTTTTTTTTTGCATATATTTATTCGGTGAATATTATAGGAACAATAAGTAAATACGAAAATAACCACACTTTATTAATTGAAAGGAAATACCACTTCATTGTTGGTTTACAAAAGAGGAAGGGAAACTGAAATTAAAAAATACTCAAAATAAATTAAATTAAAAGTACTTGAAATAAAAGCAACAAGGAAATAACATAAAGCTAAGAACGCCTTTGGATGTCTTCTTTGAACTTGTCCACCATGCTCCTACAAAGCTCCATAAACTCTTTGACGACTTTAGGAAGGATGATGGGAGAGGATTCTGCTCTTTCCAAACTTTTTGGAATGTCCAGGATTAGATCATTACACAAGAAGACTAGCTTATCATAATCATCGCGACATTTCTCATAGTCTTCAAGCATCTTAGAAACCATGCTCACATGCTCGTAAGTTGTAGAAACGATTGTGTATTGTCTTTTCCAATAGTCTCTTTCGTTCAAGGCTGCCTCGTGTATCTCTTTTTCTCTCATGAACACTTCCCGAAGTGATACCATAGCTTGAAATGCTCTTTCGTACTCACCAGTGCGCTGTAAAAGCTCTTCTTCCGTGGTTAGTCTTCTTGTGTGCTCTTGTTGTCCAGCATTGAGGGCTTCTTGAAGATCATATTTGAGACCTCTTATTTCATCCTCTTAATCCTTAGTCCTATCAGTTAATTCAAAGATTACAGCTTCCAGATTCTTCTCAGATTCTGTTTTGTCATGGGAAGCCTTTTCGTAACGCCTTCTCCACCTTGCAATTTCCCTATCCGCTTGTTCCAACCTCTCATTATGTGCTTCCAAATTAAAATTAGCACTTAGAACTCCTTCGGTTGCACGTTTCATCTTACCCCTTTGCCTATCATTCTCTTCCTTCATTGCTTGAAGTTCTTGATTTTTCTCTTTGAGGTCAAAGCGTAGTTGACTCCTTTCGTTGGTAAGTTGATGCAAATCAAGTTCTAATTTCTCTTTTTCCTTTTGGGATGCCTCTAGGGCAGCCTTGATCCCTTCTATCTCTTCGATGGATAGAGGAACAGGATCGGGAGAATCAGTCTTGTATGCGGGATCCACAACAAAAGGTAGCAAAATCTTTCCAACTCTTTCTTGAACCCATGTGGTGTAAGGTGCTTTTGCAATTGCATTCTTTGGCCCAAAATATTTTCTTTGAACCTGACTCCAAGCTTGAATTACTCTTTTCAATGTTCTTGGTGCACCTTTCCCATTATCATGCAAGATCAATTCTTCTATTTGTTGTTTGGAAGGCTCACTATCCATAGAATGTCCTAATTGACGTAATGCTAAAACGGGGTTATAATTAATACAACCAAGAGTCCCTATTAATGGCACATTGTCGAAATCTCCGCATTTGTAAATGATCCTATCAGAATTTAATTTCTTTGCATACCATAGGATAGAATCTGCTTTAAGAGCCCTTAGCTTTTGAGCCCAATCATTTCTAGTCAATTCTTTGATAAGACCACTAGCTTTATAGAGATGCGAAGTCAACCAAGAATATAGCAAGTGGACACAACAAAATAGCATTCCTCTCTTCTTTTCGTACTTTGTATGGATAGCATAGTAAATATTAGCGAGGATAGTCGGAGTAGGATCTTTTCCGTGAACCTTAAAGGAAGTGAAAGCATGAATGGCAGCGGGATCTACATAATCAACATTTTTTGGCAATAAGACAACTCCAAAAATCAAAAGAGCTAATAAATGTCCACAAATGTCCCATTGTTTCTTTTGAGCATACATTAAAGCTTGATTTTCTAAGTAAGATCTTTTGATCCCATGCACATCCCCATCAGTTTTGTAATTAGTCTTCAATTCCGTAGCAGATAACCCCAAAGCTTTTGCCAAATCTGAAAAGTCAACCTCTTTACCCACACCAGTATAGAATTCTTTTTTAATTTTTGAGAACCCCAAAGTAGCATCTATCTCTTCCAAAGTTGGAGCCAACTGAAAGTCTTGAAAAGTGAAGCACCTAAGCGGAGGGTCATAAAATTGAACCAAAGCAGTAATTGCTTCTTCTTGTACTCTCACCCTTAGCAAGTCCAAAATGTTCCCATAGAGGATTACAAACCTATCCAAAGCACTTGATGGTAATTTTTCCTTGATTATTTTCAGCTTCTTGATATCCGGAGTGGAAATGGAAAAGTGAACAATGGTCTTCTTGGTACCCATCCTTCCTACACATTCACCAAATAGAATATATTTTTACATTTATATCATATTTTTTTATTTACTATTTTTTTGTGGATAAAACATGATGAAGATGCAAATGAGGGATGATGCATGCAAACACATAAAAAACATAGCAACACAAAAAAGAAAAAAAAAGAAAAAAATATATATAAAAAAAAACATATAATATTTCAAGAAACCCAGGTTCATAGGTTCGACGTAGGGGGCTCTAGGGAGCCAACCTTTTATGGGGGGTTCTAGAAGGTCTCATGGGGTCATTCGTAGCCTCCGAGACTCTTTGTCTCTTCGGATTTTAAAACGACTCATTTTATCCATGAGGTTCGAATTTTTGGGGTAGGTTCTCGGAGAGATCAGCCAAGTATCCAGTCAAGCCTCGTTTTGGACCTTTCCGAACACTCAACCCACTCCGAGTGGAGTTATCAGTGAGATTCGTAGGAGATTCGTACTCCCCTATTGATCTCAAAGTTAACTCCCACACTTAGGGTTTAACGTAATATAAAACAGCAATGCATATAATAATTAAACATTTCAAGGCAGAACAAATAAACAAAAAACAAAAACAAATAAATAATAAAAAACATTAATATTTATTAAAAGATGAACCTCCCCCCAAACCCTAAAAATGGCAAGTTTGCCAAACCCTAAAATGCGCCACAAACCCTAAACCATAAACCACGAGCCATAAACCTAAACCCACTCAAGCCTTAGGAGCATAATAATTCACTAAAAGTGTTGTCCCCAGCAGAGTCGCCAGCTGTAGCAACCTGCCTAAAAATTTATGCTTTCGAGTCGCCACCTATTCTGAAGGGCGAATAGGAAACCCTACGCAGATAAGAGATTGAGGGTAAGTTATTATAATCAGGCTGAGGGAAGGTATGAGGCACCCTCACTCCTTTCCTAAAGGCTAACAATCAAAGATTAGGGTTGCATGGCAGGGATTAGGGAGAAATGTGGCAAACAGAATTTTAGGACACGATTGAGATTTTGAAGAGGGGGACTCGCCTTGTTGCCAAGTGCCTACGTACCTCCTTAGGGAGGATCAGAGCCTACGTAGTTCGAGAAGGGTTGTACGCCATTTAGAGTTGGAATTTGATTTGATATTTGTTTTTTAGAGGCTTTTTGGTCAGCCCATCGCAGTTTGGTTTGTTTTGTAAATTGAATGGAGTTTAGAATTATATTAGGGTTTGGGGCGTACAACCCTGATTTGTCACTATTAACCGCAATAATCGATTGATTCAATTACCATAGTTAAAAGATTTGAAATTTGCATCACCACCAATTTTAATCGATTGATTCGATTATCACTAATAATGAATTAAGGTATATTTTAATAACTTTTATAGAATCTTTTTATATGCACTGATACCCCTCGTAATCGATTGATTCGATTAAAAAGAATAACAAATTAAGTCGAAGGGAAGAAACGGTTAATCATCACAATTAATAAAATAATTGCAACCATTTAACCAAATAATAGAAACCAGATTTTATTTTAATTAAATAGCATTTTAATTAAAAAATATTGTTAACCATAGCGATTAATTGATTTAATCGGCACGAATAACAAATTATGATTTTTAATAATAATATCAAATATATATTTTATTTTACCAAATATAATTATTATACATAATTAATTATATAAAAGAATTAATAAAAAAATCAATTATATTAATTAAATTTAATTAGTTAATTAGGTTTTGATTATATGAGGTTGGTTTGAGGGTACATGGTATAAGGAGCACATTCTGGGCGTTAGATCTAAGGGGCTAATGAGTCAAGGGGTTAGATCTGAGGGTGCGTGGTACACGGTCTGGATGGGGACACACAGGATTACGCAGGAAAATTCTGAAAAAAACATATGTCTTAGGGGAGACTCGAACCCATGGTCTCCCCCTTGCAACTATCTCCACTAACCAACCCAGCTACGCACACAAGTCGTTAGCCAAACGCACGCTAGACAACAAAAGGGAAACAAATGGAATACGTGAAATTGCGCGCGCGAAATTCAAATGGACTAATAGGATGATGCCACGCCATCATCTTCCCCACTCACCCTGCAATTTTCAGAAAAAAGTAGCTACAGAATAGCTACGGTTTTGACTTCATAGCAAACCACAAATAAAAATAGCGAATAGCTCAAACAAGAACATAAATTTTTCGCGAGCCTCTTATTCTCTTCGTCCCAACCACACGAGTTTGATGATACCCTTAATTAAATCTAATTTAACCCCTAAACAAAACCCCCAATTTGCAAACCCTAGAACCCAAAACGGCGTTAATGGCGAAACATGAATAAGACACCCAAATTCCAAATAATTGACTCAGCAACGATCAGAACAACAAGGAAAACTCAAATATGCATTCAAACTTCACTGTAAGTGCATGAAACATTCAGATCGAACGAATTTTTAGAATGACATACCTGAGTTAAATGGAGAAAGTTCTGGGGGTGTTGAAGTCGTGCGAGTATCCAGACACGTTCTAAACCTTCCAATGAAGCTTTTGCAACCTTCGGTTCTTGTTGAAATCTCCTAGAACTCCAAAACCGAATTCACCTTTTGAAGCTTTTTTTTGTTCTTGCTTATGCCTCTTTGCTCCAGAAATTCGTCCCCTAATCCTATGGCTTGTGTTTGGTACTTATAGGAGAATAGAATTAGGTCAAGAAAAGAATTAAAAAGCCTTTGAATCAAATCTTTCCATGTTTGAGAAATTGATTTGATTTCTTGAATTCTAAGCTACTATATTTGGCCCAATTTGTATTAATTTCCTTCTCCAATTACTATGCACGAAATTACATTATATTTGATCATTAATTCTGATTGGAAATCAAACAAAATATAATTTTAACAAAATATTTGATTTTTAGTCTTTATTAAATCATAAAAATAAAATAAAAAATACATTAATTAAAATATAATGTTAATTTTCGTGGCAAGTGGTTTTTGGGCATGCTAATAGCTTGTGGACCAAGTTTGTATGAAAATACTATGGGCCCTTTTGCAAAGTTTCTCCATTTGAACCCTCTTTTTTCACATTTGGTCCCTAAAAATCTCCTAACTTTGATCAAGCATATTTCCCTCAATATTTGAGCTATGAAGGAGTTCTAATACTTTTTGGAAACCTCAAGAGGTCCTCTACAAGCCACTTTGGAATATATTTTTCATTTGGAGCTTTTATCTTGATCATATCCTCTTTGGGAAAAAACTACTTTTGAAGGATGCCTGAGAATGACCTGTAATCTTTTGCCTTGTATCTCTTAAATGAAGCATTTTTGGCCTTGGCTTGTGTGACACAAAGTTGTAGAGAATCCAATTTCCTTCAAAATAGGCTTTGAGTGGGGAATTTCTGATGTTCCATGTGGAAGTTATGCCCAGTCAAAGTTGGGTTGACTTTCTCCTAAGAAACCCTAATTTGAACCTTTTTATATTTGTTCATCTCTGAGTTTCTATTAATGGAATCATGATCAATTCTTGATCAAATGATGGTTATGCACCCCATACTTGATGTTTGCCCAATGATTAAGGTTTGGATCATGCCTTGATTGTGATTGACCTTTCAATTTGGATCAGTTGACTGTGAATTATCTGGATTATTTGGATGAGCCATGCCTTGAGATTTGAACCTTGCTTTTGTTATGAGAACAGTGTGGGAGGTAAATTTTGGGGTATGACACCTTCACAGTCACACTCCTTGTGCATTCCACACAGCCATCATAATACCAGCCCATCTGCCTAGCTTCAAATTTATCCAGAGTAGCAGCAGTCACATAAGTTGTTTCCTACATAGTTGGTCAATTAAAAAAAATATTATATCATGCTCAGATAATGATAACAAAAAGGTAACACTCAGATTTTCTTATATGTTACAAATTTGTCATCTCAGAGAGACTCATTATTTCATCTTTCAATTTTTTTGTCATAGTCAGAATAAAACGAGTTTTGTGTTGTTTCAACTTGCACACATGAAGAAGATAACAACGACAAATCAACACCGAGTATGAAACATGTAAACACGATAATTCTTGCAAATCAGTTAAGAAGAAAACCAATAAGCAATTCAGATTAAATCATAAAGAAATATAAGGAGAGTTTCATACCTTTCTTTTAGATTCTTAACTTCATCAATACTAATGTCATTAATCAACAACTTCGTTCCATTCCATGTGTTGGAAACACTAACAGGGAATCCTCCTGAATGACAAGACATTGAAGAAATATTTACAATTGTTGGCTACAAAAAATATGCAGTTAGATGTATGTAATATATTATGCCAAACTACCAACAAACATAATAGATTTATACCTTGAGCCTCTTTGACCCTTGCATTTATTAGCACAATAAAAATGTTAGAGTCTTCCTTATTATTCTTATAATACTCATATAGCTGAACTAGAAGTTGTCCCCAAAGAGTACATTGTACAAGTGTTTTACTGGCATCTATAATTGAAAAAACATCTTTGTTCTCGTTGTTGTCACCGTTTACTTGGGTTCGTGGTCAAGAGAACCCCCACACCAGGATTTGCCTCCAAAGAGCTTTGATAGTCAACCAGTTGAGCGACTTGGTGCAATTTTTGCTTATCGTGCTGTTTTGGTTTAGGGGCAACTTAGGCAATAGCTGGTGCAGTGGATCAACTCTTCAGCTGATGAAGCTTCGTGGGAAGATATGGCTTCTTTTCAAGCTTGTTATCCGAACTTCAATCTTGAGGACAAGGTGAATTTTAATGGGGAGAGAAATGATACGAGCCCATTAGTGGAAGGTCCAATAACATTAGAGGAGTGGCCTAGTTATGAGAGGGAAGAAGTGAATCCAATGTTGAGAAGGAGACAATCTAAGAAACCAACATAGATACAAAATTTTGTATGCATGTATAAAAATCCTTTGGAAGCTGCTAGGGACATTTAGTACATTATGTTATTTCCATTCCTTTTTTCTGCAAGTTGTTATGTGAAGTTGCTTTTATATGCTGTATACTACAAGAAAATTCTAATTCTTCCCCAATTTCTCTTCTATTGTTCTTAATTTCTTAGGAGTCAACACTCACTCGAAGAATGCTACGATTCATTTTACAATCTGAAAAATTGCAAGTTATAACATCCATGTTGGGTATTCGTATATTTAACCTTTAAAAAATATTTTTAACTTTAATTTGTTTTCCTTGTTAAAAAAAACAATGATTTAAAATAAAACATTAACTTTACTAAAAAAGAGTTTCATTATTCGAACAAAATGCCCCCAATAATAATAATGTGCATTTACCAGCTAAGTTAAATTGGCAATTCAGTTTTAAAAATATTTCAAGAACATTCGTTAGCATTACCCTTAAATCAATATTATTTTTTTTTATTTTTTTTATGTGTACGTGATGACCCTGCTAATAAGGATGATTAAGAAAAAGTTAGTCTATCATGATTATATGAAAATACATTGATTTTGGGTCATATAGATCATACAAATTATGAAGACATGAAAAACATATTGAAACATAAATTTACAAAAACATTTCTAATTTATTATTTATATAAGTATAGTTCTTTTGTAAAATTATTCATTTAAAGTTCAGTGTTATTTTGATGAACTATAAAAATTTACGGATCAATGCTTAAGTATCCCAGTCAAAGTCAAATTAGATACAAGTATACGGGTAAAGATATTTTGTTTTGTTCTAATTAATCTACTTAATATAAATGTAAAGATGTCATGATGGCAACTGTTGAATGAGTATTGTGGTGTACTTTTCGTTTATATCGTATCCATAGGGATTATTGCAATATCACCGCCGTTCTATAGCCTATTTTGTCTTGAGTTAATGTTACTTTAGTTTTGAGTTTGCAAAAGTTCATTCAACACTTTAGTAGCAAAGAGTAAAATTATGAAAGTTCTAAGTTAAAGAAAATGTATCAAGATTTGATTTCATCGACCTAAATTTGTATGTCTCATTATAAATATATGTATATGAACTTGTTAACGATCAATATAATTACGTATCGACGTCTATATCGTCCGTGTCCGCAACGATATAGCTAAACTTACCGTATTGTTTAACCGACGATTTCTCCACCATTTAAATAATACAAATAACGTTTTAAAACCGATACTAAGTAAACATCAAACGCTAAATCCATGTCCGCAACTCATCGTTTGAGAGATGATAAAGTTAGGTCTAGATACAAACATTGATGTCTCAAACACTTATACCATAGAAATGAAGGATAGAAAAACACTTAGAAAAGGGGGGGTTTGAATAAGTGTAGTCTAAAAACTTGAGCGATAAAAACAATATGCACAGTTATTTTTATCCTGGTTCGTTGTTAACTAAACTACTCCAGTCCACCCCCACGGAGTGATTTACCTCACCTGAGGATTTAATCCACTAATCGCAACAGATTACAATGGTTTTCCACTTAGTCCACGACTAAATCTTCTAGAGTATCCTGATCACAACCTGATCACTCCAGGAACAAATGCTTAGACACAAGCTAAGACTTTCTTAGAGTATCCTGACCACCACGTGATCACTCTAATTACAACTGCTTAGACACAAGCTAAGACTTCCTAGAGTATCTTGATCAACACTTGATCACTCTAGTTACTTACAAATTAATGTAATCAATTCTAAGAGTATTACAAATGCTTCTGAAAAGCTATAATCACAACAGTGATATTTCTCTTAACGTTTAAGCTTAATCTCACTAATATATTACAACAGCAATGTAGTGAGCTTTGATGAAGATGAAGTTTCTGAGCTTTGAATTGAACAGCGTTTCAGCAAGTTAATATTCACAGAATTTGGTTCAGCGTTGTTGTTGACCTTGCTTCTCATCAGCACTTCATATTTATATAGGCGTTTGAGAAGATGACCGTTGGGCGCATTTAATGCTTTGCGTGTTCCGTACAGCTTTGCATTTAATGTTTCACGCTTTTGTCAACTACCTCGAGCCTTGTTCACGCTGTGTCTACTGACGTTGCCTTTAGTAGCTTCCAACGTTCCTTTTGTCAGTCAGCGTAGCCTGCCACCTGTACTTTCTTCTGATCTGATGTTTGAATAAAATATTTGAATATCATCAGAGTCAAACAGCTTGGTGCATAGCATCTTCTTGTCTTCTGACCTTGAAGTGCTTCTGAGCGTGATACCATGAGAACTTCAGTGCTTCTGCTTCTGATCTCAAGTTCTTCTGATGCTTTCATAGACCCATGTTCCGATTTTGCCTTGACCATCTTCTGATGTCTTGCCAGACCATGTTCTGATGTTGCATGCTGAACCTTCTGAGACAAAGCTTCTGAGCGCTGATTTGTGCATACTCTTTATATATTTCCTGAAATGGAAATTGCAATGTATTAGAGTACCACATTATCTCACACAAAATTCATATCCTTGTTATCATCAAAACTAAGAATATTGATTAGAACAAATCTTGTTCTAACAATCTCCCCCTTTTTGATGATGACAAAAACATATATAAATGATATGAATTAGCGATCAGAAAGAGCAGACGGCTAAAGACAAATTACACAGCTATAGCATAAGCATGTGAATATGTCTCCCCCTGAGATTAACAATCTCCCCCTGAGATGAATAATCTCCCCATGAAATAAATACTCGAAGAACTTTAATAATAAAAGACTTCCCTGATTATTTCGGTAGAGACGATCACATAAGCTTTTGTCTTCTGATAATTCATAGCTTCTGACTTCTGCTTCCATTGGACAACTTCAGAACTTGAATTTCTTTAGATCCCTAGAACACTCACAGCTTCTGATTCCTGCTTCCATTTAGGACAGCTTCAGAACTTGAATTTCTTTGATCTTCAGAACATTCACAGCTTCTGATTCCTGCTTCCATTTAGGACAGCTTCAGAACTTGAATTTCTTTGATCTTCAGAACATTCACAGCTTCTGATTCATGCTTCCTTTTTAGGACAACTTCAGAACTTGAGTTTTCTGGATCTTTAGAACATTCCCAGCTTCTGATTTCTGCTTCCTTCGGATAGCTTCAGAGCTTTAAATTTCTTCTTACATCACTTCATGCTAGATTATATCAGAACATTGTTGAATGTACCAGAGCATCATCAGAGCATCTCTACATCCTGAAATGTTACAGAACAAAACTAAACGACAAAAGTCAGCATGAATGAGTTAGAACATAAAATGTGTATCAGAACACAAAATATGTATTAGAGCCATATAAGCCTTATAGAATGTATCAGAGCAAATAGACAATGATTTGGATCATATTCTACTATCAGAATTTCTGATCATTCTTCCTTCTTGCTTCTGATTCTGAAGCTTCCTAGCACTCAGCTTGCTTCAAAAATCCAAGAGCTTGATTCATCTTATTGCTTCATTCCTGCAACAACACAACTTAAAAACATATGAAGCTTGCAGCTTCTGTTAGTAAATGTGTGGAGCCTTTTTACCCGGTAACTGATAATATTAATCAGATCATTTATCATATATTTTTAGTAAATGTGTGGAGCCTTTTTACCCGGTAACTGATAATATTAATCAGATCATTTATCATATATTTCTCCCCCTTTTTGTCATAACATCAAAAAGCATAAAAGATTCAGATGTAAAGCAAGAGACAAAAGGAAAGAAACATAAATAACTTTTCATTGATTTCAACAAGAAGGATTACAAAAGAGGAATGCAGGAAAACAGATGCAACAAGGAAAGAAAACTACAAGGACACAAGGGCTACAATCCTAGCCTAGTCCTAATCTAAGCCATCATATCATGAATCCCAGCTTGTTCTTGCTCTTGCTTGGTCATCAAATCTTGAAACTCTGCATGCCCGAACAGCTCCCAGAGAAAGAAGTAAATGAATACAAGGGAGGAACTGAGAACAGTTCACCAGGAGAGAGCGTATTCTCAGATGGGCTTTCCCTTAACATAGAAGTTAAGTCCTTATGGAACCTAACTTCATCCAATATCTCAAGAAAGTCTTCTTCCTTTGGACAGATGTTGACAACAGCATCAAAGAAGAGGTTTGACTTGAGAAGAACTTGGAATTCCATCCCGAGATATATTTCTCATCCTGTAACCGATTAGCCCTTCCATCCGTTCTATTCAAATAGATCATCCACTTTTGAGACTTAGTTTCTTCAACAGGTTTAAAGTTTTGATGAAGGGAACTGGGCGAAGGATTCATGATGAATGCTAGATCGATGAAGAATGAACTAGGGTTATCACAACAGATGTTCATAGAAAAGTGAGAGAAAGAAAGCGAGAGCACAAAGATTGATTGAAGAATGCCAAGAAATGGAGAAATAAATAGAGGGAATGTGGGGAAGGAAAACGTTCTAGGGAAGGGAAACGTTTGACGGAAATAAAAACATAAAGGACAATAAAAGAAATGATGAATGGCATTTAATGTTATTTGACGTGAGGAGAGATAATAATGACAAAAGACGAGATTTGCACAGTTACCTAAGTAGAGGTCCCCTCAACTGCACGCACGCTTGTCCAGGAATAGTGAACACGTGTTTACCATCTGGATAGCCAGTTACAGCTGTTTTGCTTTTAAAGAGATTCTGAATCAACTTAGACAATGAAACGTTAGTAGTAACTGAATCACAATTTCTAATTGATTTCAATCAGAACTTCTTAAAAAAAATAATCCAATTTCATTTCAGAAGATACTCATACATAAGATCTTCTCATCTTCTCATTCTGGGCATAAATCCATACTGATATTCTTCAGAATGAACTTAAACCTATCTCCAGCAAGGGGTTTTGTAAAGATATCAGCCCATTGATGGTCTGTATCCACAAAGTTTAAAGATATAACACCCTTCTGAACATAGTCCCTTATGAAATGATGTTTAATCTCAATATGTTTAGCTTTTGAATGTAAAATAGGATTCTTAGATAAACATATAGCAGAAGTATTATCACAGAAAATAGGAATGTTACTCTCATATATCTGATAATCTTCCAGCTGACTTCTCATCCAGAGCATTTGTGTGCTACAACCAGCAGCAGCAACATATTCTGCTTCTGTTGTTGAGAGGGCAATAGTAGCTTGCTTCTTGCTGTACCATGAGATCAGATGACTTCCAAGAAATTGACAACTTCCAGAAGTGCTCTTTCTTTCTATTCTATCTCCAGCATAGTCAGCATCACAGAATCCTACTAAGTTGTAATCTTTAGATCTTCTGTGTATAACTTCTGATCTACCTTCTTACTTACCTCATCCTTACCTAGGATGCATGTTGGATGCATAGGAGTTTTGGCTTCTTTGCAGTCTAGAAGATTAAACTTCTTCAGAAGTTCCTTCACATACTTGGTTTGGTGAACATACGTTCCTTCTGATGTTTGATTTATTTGTATTCCAAGGAAGTACTTGAGTTCTCCCATCATGCTCATTTCAAACTCAGCCTGCATAGACTCAGCAAACTCCTTTCCAAGTGTAGCATTAGATGTTCCAAAAATAATATCATCTACATATATTTGACACATTAAAATATCCCTTTTAAAGGTTTTACAAAAGAGCCTTTACATGATCAGCCTTGGTGTAGCCTTTGTCGAGAACTCTTAATCCAGCAGTCAAAGTTTGAAATCTTGAAAACATCTTTTCAATGTCTTCATCATCCTCCATCTTGAAGGCTTCATACTTCTGGATTAGTGCAAGAGCTTTGGTCTCCTTGACTTGAGCATTTCCTTCATGAGTCATCTTCAAGGACTCATATATGTCATGGGCCGTTTCCCTGTTAGATATCTTCTCATACTCAGCATGAGAGATAGCATTCAGCAAAACAGTCCTGCATTTGTGATGATTCTTGAAATCTTTCTTTTGATCATCACTCATTTTGCTTCTCGTGAGCCTTACACCAGTAGCTTTAACAGGATGTTTGTAACCATCCAACAGAAGATCCCATAGATCACCATCTAGACCAAGAAAGTAACTTTCCAGTTTATCCTTTAAAAGGGATATTTTAATGTGTCAAATATATGTAGATGATATTATTTTTGGAACATCTAATGCTACACTTGGAAAGGAGTTTGCTGAGTCTATGCAGGCTGAGTTTGAAATGAGCATGATGGGAGAACTCAAGTACTTCCTTGGAATACAAATAAATCAAACATCAGAAGGAACATATGTTCACCAAACCAAGTATGTGAAGGAACTTCTGAAGAAGTTTAATCTTCTAGACTGCAAAGAAGCCAAAACTCCTATGCATCCAACATGCATCCTAGGTGAGGATGAGGTAAGTAAGAAGGTAGATCAGAAGTTATACAGAGAAAATCTAAAGAATACAACTTAGTAGGATTCTGCGATGCTGACTATGCTGGAGACAGAATCGAAAGAAAGAGTACTTCAGCAAGTTGCCAATTTCTTGGAAGTCATTTGATCTCCTGGTATAGCAAGAAGCAAGCAACTATTGCTCTATCAACAACAGAAGCAGAATATGTCGCTGCTGCTGGTTGTAGTACACAGATGCTCTGGATGAAGAGTCAGCTAGAAGATTATCAGATATATGAGAGTAACATTCCTATATTCTGTGATAATACTTCTGCTATATGTTTATCTAAGAATCCTATTCTTCATTCAAAAGCTAAACATATTGAGATTAAACATCATTTCATAAGGGACTATGTTCAGAAGGATGTTCTATCTTTAAACTTTGTGGATACAGACCATCAATGGGCTGATATCTTTACAAAACCCCTGGCTGAAGATAGGTTTAAGTTCATTCTGAAGAACATCAGTATGGATTTATGCCCAGAATGAGAAGATGAGAAGTTCTTATGTATGAGTATCTTCTGAAATGAAAGTGGATTATTTTTGTAATCAGAAGTTCTGATTAAAATCTTTTAGAAGTTATGATTCGGTTATTACTAACGTTTCATTGTCTAAGTTGATTCAGAACCTCTTTAAAAGCAAAACAGCTGTAACGTTTTATCTCGGGATGGTAAACTTGTCTTTACTGTTCATGGATAAGCGCGCGTGCAGTTGAAGGGACGCCGACCATAGGTAACTGTGCAAGTCACCTCATTTGTCTTTATTATCTCTCCTCATGTCACGTAACATTAAATGCTATTCATCATTTGTTTCATTCTTTTTTAAATACTCTTCAAACGCTTCTCCTTCCCTATTACATTTTCTCTATTGTACTTTTTCATTTTTTTGTCTATTTAAATCCTCCGTTCCTTTGCATTCCTCATCAAGTTTTTCTCTCTCTCTTCTATTTCCTCTCTTGCTCAAACAAAGTTTTTTTTTTCTCTTTAAAAAAAAAATTCCTAGTTCAAACCTAGCGTTCATCATGAATCCTTTCAACTCAATGAGAACGGATGAAAGGGTTACTCAGTTACCGGATGTGAAGCATATCTTGGGATGGCTCTCCAAGTCTCTTTCAAGACAGATCTCTTCTTCAATGCTGTTATCAACATTTATCCAAAGGAAGAAGACCTTCTTGAGTCACTGGAGCCCGTTTGCAACATTAGCTCCCTGTCTGTGAACTGTCCCTCACTTCCTCCCTGGTCTCTTGAATCTCTCCTACAGTGGAGGTTCTAGTCTGAAAAGACAAGATGACCACAAGGATTCTTGATGGGTTGACACAGATTGTGTCTTGCTAGGGTTTTGTTTTTAATTTTTGTAGTCATTTCCTCTTGGGATGACTTTTTATGTATTTGCTAGGAATGTTTCTCATCTTGTTAAACATAAGAACCTTTGTAAAATCTTTTGATTATCAATGAAAAGTTTCTTTGTTTTTTTTTACATTCCAGTGATTTTATTTGTCGTTTTATACATCTGAATCTTTTGGAATATTCTTTTTGATGTTATGACAAAAAGGGGGAGAAGATAAATGATAAATGATTTGATTAATCTATCAGTTGCTGGGTAAAGCTCCCACACATTCACTAACAAGAACTGCAAGTTCTATTTGGTTTAAGTGTTTTGCAGGTATAAAGAAGAAAAGAAAATCTTCAAAGCAAACACAAGAAGCAAAACCATAAGAAGCAATTATTCTGTAAAAAGAATAAGCTTATGGAAACTGAAGCAAGCTGAGTGCTGTCAAGCTTCAGAATCAGAAGCACTGATAATAGAATTTGATCCAAAATTTGTCTATTTGCTTTGACAAAATTCTATTTGCTCTGATACATTATTTTAGCCTATATGGCTCTGATACATATCATGTGTTCTAATATACATTTTATGTTCTGACTCGTTCATGCTGACTTTTGTCGTTTAGTTTTGTTCTGTAACATTTCAGGATGTAGAGATGCTCTGATGATGCTCTGGTACATTCAACAATGTTCTGATACAAATCTAGCATGAAGTGATGTTGGTAGAAATTCAAAGCTCTGAAGCTATCCGAGGGAAGCAGAAATCAGAAGCTGTGAATGTTCTAAAGATCCAGAAAACTCAAGTTCTGAAGCTGTCCTAAATGGAAGCAGAAATCAGAAGCTGTGAATGTTCTGAAGATCAAAGAAATTCAAGTTCTGAAGCTGTCCTAGATGGAAGCAGGAATCAGAAGCTGGGAATGTTCTGAAGATCAAAGAAATTCAAGTTCTGAAGCTGTCCTGAATGGAAGCAGGAATCAGAAGCTGTGAGTGTTCTAGGGATCTAAAGAAATTCAAGTTCTGAAGCTGTCAAATGGAAGCAGAAGTCAGAAGCTATGAATTCTCTGAAGACAGAAGCTTATGTGATCGTCTCTACCGAAATAATCAGGGAAGTCTTTTATTAAAGTTCTTCGAGTATTTATTTCAGGGGGAGATTATTTATCTCAGGGGGAGATTGTTAATCTCAGGGGGAGACATATTCACATGCTTATGCTATAGCTGTGTAATTTGTCTTTTGCCGTCTGCTCTTTCTGATCGCAAATTCATATCATTTATATATGTTTTTGTCATCATCAAAAAGGGGGAGATTGTTAGAACAAGATTTGTTCTGATCAATTATCTTAGTTTTGATGATAACAATAATATGAATTTTGCTTAAGATAATATGGTACTCTAATCCAATGCAATTTCCTTTTCAGGAAATATATAAAGAGTATGCATAATTCAGCGCTCAGAAGCTTTGACTCAGAAGGTTCAGCATGCAACATCAGAACATGGTCTGGCAAGACATCAGAAGATGGTCGAAGCAGAATCAGAACATGGGTCTATGGAAGCATCAGAAGAACATGAGATCAGAAGCACTGAAGTTCTGATGGTATCACGCTCAGAAGCACTTCAAGGTCAGAAGATCAGAAGATGCTTTGCACCAAGCTCTTTGACTCTGATGATATTCAAACGTTGTATTCACAAACATCAGATCAGAAGAAAGTACAAGTGGCAGGCTACGCTGACTGACAAAAGGAACGTTAGAAGCTATTAAAGGCAACGTCAGTAGACACAGCGTGAACAAGGCTCGAGGTAGTTGACAAAAGCGTATAACATTAAATGCGATGCTGTACGGAACACGCAAAGCATTAAATGCACTCGACGGTCATCTTCTCAAACGCCTATAAATATGAAGTTCTGATGAGAAGCAAGGTTAACAACGCTGAACAAAATTATTCTGAAAGACTTGCTGAAATGCTGTTCAATTCAAAGCTCAGAAACTTCATCTTCATCAAAGCTCACTACATTGCTGTTGTAATATCTTAGTGAGATTAAGCTTAAACTTTAAGAGAAATATCACTGTTGTGATTATAGCTTTTTAGAAGCACTGTAAAACTCTTATTTGATTACATTAAGTTGTAAGTAACTAGAGTGATCAAGTGTTGATCAGAATACTCTAGGAAGTCTTAGCTTGTGCCTAAGCAGTTGTAATTAGAGTGATCACGTGGTGGTCAGGATACTCTAAGAAAGTCTTAGCTTGTGTCTAAGCAGTTGTTCCTGGAGTGATCAGGTTGTGATCAGGATACTCTAGAAGACTTAGTTGCGGACTAAGTGGAAAACCATTGTAATCCGTGCGATTAGTGGATTAAATCCTCGTTTGAGGTAAATCATCTCTGCGGGGGTGGATTGGAGTAGTTTATTAACAACGAACCAGGATAAAAATAACTGTGCAATTTATTTTTATCTGTCAAGTTTTTAAAGCTACACTTATTCAAACCCCCCCTTTCTAAGTGTTTTTCTATCCTTCAATGTGTGCTTAATATCATGGGAGTGGCCAAATTTAAATTGGTTATACAGAGGCTTGTATGATATTTTCATATCATCCACAGATTCAAGCTTGTATGGGATTTCACCCTCATAACCAATGCCAACTCTCTTGTTCCCAGACACAGCATATATCATAGAAGCTAGCTGACTTCTGCCAATACTTCTAGATAAGAACTTCCTGAAACTTAAATCATAGTCTTTCAGAATATGATTCAGACTGGGAGTGGATTTTTCTGAATCAGAAGGAGATCCAACATTATTGGATAATTTTAAAACTTTTTCTTTTAATTCAGAATTTTCCAACTCAAGCTTCTTAGTTTGAAATTCAAATTGCTTTTTCAGCTTTTTGTATTTGATACTAAGATGAGCTTTTAATTCAAGAAGCTCTGTTAGACTGGAAACTAACTCTTCTCTAGATAGTTCAGAAAATACCTCTTCAGAATCTGATTCTGATGTAGATTCTGATCCATCATCTTCTGTCGCCATCAGCGCAAAGTTTGCCTGCTCTCCTTCAGAGTCTGATCCTGATTCTGATTCAGAATCATCCTATGTTGCCATAAGACCTTTCTTCTTATGAAACTTCTTTTTGGGATTCTCCTTCTGAAGTTTTGGACACTCATTCTTGTAATGTCCAGGCTCATTGCACTCATAGCAGACAGCCTTCTTCTTGTCAGATCTTCTGTCACCAGAAGATTCTCCTCGTTCAAATTTTTTTGAACTTCTGAAGCCTCTGAACTTCCTTTGCTTGCTCTTGCAGAGTTGGTTTACCCTTCTGGAGATCATGGACAGTTCATCTTCTTCTTCAGATTCTGATTCTTCAGGATCTTCTTCTCTAGCCTGAAAAGCGTTAGTGCATTTTTTAATATTAGATTTTAATGCAATAGACTTACCTTTCTTCTGAGGTTCATTAGCGTCAAGTTCAATCTCATGACTCCTCAGGGCACTGATCAGCTCTTCCAAAGAAACTTCATTCAGATTCTTCGCAATCTTGAATGCAGTCACCATTGGGCCCCATCTTCTGGGCAAACTTCTGATGATCTTCTTCACATGATCAGCCTTGGTGTAGCCTTTGTCGAGAACTCTCAATCCAGCAGTCAGAGTTTGAAATCTTGAAAACATCTTTTCAATGTCTTCATCATCCTCCATCTTGAAGGCTTCATATTTCTGGATTAGAGCAAGAGCTTTGGTCTCCTTGACTTGAGCATTTCCTTCATGAGTCATCTTCAAGGACTCATATATGTCATGGGTCGTTTCCCTGTTAGATATCTTCTCATACTCAGCATGAGAGATAGCATTCAGCAAAACAGTCCTGCATTTGTGATGATTCTTGAAATCTTTCTTTTGATCATCATTCATTTCGCTTCTCGTGAGCCTTACACCAGTAGCTTTAACAGGATGTTTGTAACCATCCAGCAGAAGATCCCATAGATCAGCATCTAGACCAAGAAAGTAACTTTCCAGTTTATCTTTCCAGTATTCAAAGTTTTCACCATCAAATACTGGTGGTCTAGTATAACCATTGTTACCATTGTATTGCTCAGCAGAGCCAGATGTAGATGCAGCTGGATTTGTTGGAATTTCACCAGCCATCTTTTACTGAAGCGTTTTTCTCTTCCTGAATCTTTTCTAAACACGGTTAAGTGCTTGCACCTTAGAACCGGCGCTCTGATGCCAATTGAAGGATAGAAAAACACTTAGAAAGGGGGGGTTTGAATAAGTGTAGTCTAAAAACTTAAACGATAAAAACAATATGCACAGTTATTTTTATCCTGGTTCGTTGTTAACTAAACTACTCCAGTCCACCCCCACAGAGTGATTTACCTCACCTGAGGATTTAATCCACTAATCGCAACAGATTACAATGGTTTTCCACTTAGTCCGCGACTAAGTCTTCTAGAGTATCCTGATCACAACCTGATCACTCCAGGAACAAATGCTTAGACACAAGCTAAGACTTTCTTAGAGTATCCTTATCACCACGTGATCACTCTAATTACAACTGCTTAGACACAAGCTAAGACTTCCTAGAGTATCCTGATCAACACTTGATCACTCTAGTTACTTACAAATTAATGTAATCAATTCTAAGAGTATTACAAATGCTTCTGAAAAGCTATAATCACAACAGTGATATTTCTCTTAATGTTTAAGCTTAATCTCACTAATATATTACAACAACAATGTAGTGAGCTTTGATGAAGATGAAGTTTCTGAGCTTTGAATTGAACAGCGTTTCAGCAAGTTAATATTCACAGAATTTGGTTCAGAGTTGTTGTTGACCTTGCTTCTCATTAGAACTTCATATTTATAGGCGTTTGAGAAGATGACCGTTGGGCGCATTTAATGCTTTGCGTGTTCCGTACAGCTTTGCATTTAATGTTTCACGCTTTTGTCAACTACCTCGAGCCTTGTTCACGCTGTGTCTACTGACGTTGCCTTTAATAGCTTCCAACGTTCCTTTTGTCAGTCAGTGTAGCCTGCCACCTGTACTTTCTTCTGATCTGATGTTTGAATAAAATGTTTGAATATCATCAGAGTCAAACAGCTTGGTGCATAGCATCTTCTTGTCTTCTGACCTTGAAGTGCTTCTGAGCGTGATACCATGAGAACTTCAGTGCTTCTGCTTCTGATCTCAAGTTCTTCTGATGCTTTCATAGACCCATGTTCTGATTCTGCCTTGACCATCTTCTGATGTCTTGCCAGACCATGTTCTGATGTTGCATGCTGAACCTTCTGAGACAAAGCTTCTGAGCGCTGATTTGTGCATACTCTTTATATATTTCCTGAAATGGAAATTGCAATGAATTAGAGTACCACATTATCTCACACAAAATTCATATCCTTGTTATCATCAAAACTAAGAATATTGATCAGAACAAATCTTGTTCTAACAAGAAAAGCTTTAATAAACAAACTAAACCATTTATATTGATCATCACTTGTTCATACATAATATATTCACAAGAAAAACATACAAAAGGCTAGGAAGATTACATCTTATCTTGATACAAAAGAGATGTAGCTATCCATGAAAATGGTAGCTTGCTCAAGAAGGTAAGGATGAAGAATTACAAGCATCTACGGCGATTAATCGACGATCAAGGCTTCGATTCTCCAATTCTTCACTTGCTATAGTGTTTTGTGCTCTCCTTTCTCTCTAAAAATATCTATATCCCCCAACATATCTTCTGGCCCTTAAATCAAATAAACAAAGTTTCGCAGACCGCGCTTAGCGCGGTGAAGCCGGCTAAGCGCGCTATCCCAAAATAGTTAAACCACCCAACCGCGCTAAGCGGGCTCAAAACCTCGCTTAGCGTGGAAGTTTCTGCCAGAACTTCCTTCTTTTCTTCAAAACCGCGCTTAGTGCGCCTGTACCGTGTTTAGTGCGGTACCTTTTTCCAACAATCCTTGGTTTTTGGTCTTGGAACATCTTCAAAGCATTTTTCCATGGTCCAAGCTTCCATTTATCTAGCAAAAACTATAAAATCCAATACAAATTGCAAAGATAAGAACTATTCGACAATAATATAAATATAAGAATATATATATACCAAATGATAATAAAATACTACTATTAACCACAAAAAGACTTGAATGTTACCAAAAATTATCCAAGATATTAACACAATTTGGTAACTAACAGCAACCCTAGCCACATGTCATCCTTACAACAATCTAAACCACATGTCATCATGAGAATAAAATCTTAATTATACAAACCTAATAATAATAATAAATAATAATAATAATAATAATAATAATAATTCATGAGAATAAAACCTACATGTCATAAACCTAATAATAATAATAATAATAATAATAATAATAATAATAATAATGATAATAATAATAATAATAATAATGATAATTTATGAGAATAAAACCTTAATTATACCAACCTAATAATAATAATAATAATAATGATAATAATAATAATAATAATAATAATAATAAAATTATTATGGTTGCTGAGACAGAAATCCAGGCCCAAACTCAAAGGGCTACCATTACGGCTGCTGTAGATGAAATTGAGGACAATCTATATTACTTTAGTGATGTGATCTCTGCGGGAATTCGTGATGTTGAAAGGTTAATAACAGACAACATTCTTCCAGTACTTCTTCCTTCTCTAAAGATAGATTTCATAGGATACACAGTACCAACAACAACTATTATCTTCCTTTGATTCAGATCAATGGAAATAGATTTTACTCCTGATTTCAAAACATTCACACTTCAATAAAATTAAATATTAAAAAAAAACTAAACTATAAAAAAAATAAAATTTAGAATAATAACAACTTTGAAAAATTAAAACAAACCTGTGAAAACAAAAGGGAAACTCCCGTGGTTGAAAGCACCTTCGGAGTAATACTGTCAAAATTGTTCCCATATCGTACTTGAAGAAGAACTAACTTCAGCCCCTATTATGATTGACCAAACACTTAGTGGGTGCCGCCAAGAATACCATCAGATAGAGAGAGGGTTGAAACAAACGGGGTTGAAACAAACGCTTCTTCCACTTCCGCAATCCGAAACGAGACCTAGTGACGCCGTGAAAGATGAAGCAGACGATTTCTACGAAGTTTTCATGGGCGGCTAGAGAAAACCCTTTTTTATTAATTAATAATAATAAAAATTAACATAAATTTTCTTTATTTTAATTTATTTACAATTACAATTATACACATATAAAGTTTTAGTTATTTCAATTTATTACCAATGATAAAATAAAAATAATTACAATTATTAGAAATAATATTTAAATGACAGTTATATTATATTCATCAATGTCATTAGTATTCATCCATTATAACCTTTTGTGTCACATCAATATAATATTTTTTGTGGAGTGGTCACACATCTTCAAATTTTGTCAATCAATGTCATTATAGTCATTTATAAAAACTTCCTATTATGATTTCATGACAATTAAAAAATATTTACTATATTGACATCAATTCTTTTTTTTAGATAATATTTAGAGAAAAATAAATTGATTTCTCATAATTATTCAATTAACATATTGCATATATTTATTTTTTTCGTAATAAATTAAAGAGTCACTTTTGTAGGAGCAATCTAAAAAATATATAATTGGAATAAATATTGAACTAATTTTTAAGTTATTTTTTAATATAAAAATAAGTTATAATTATTTGAAATACTCACATTTTTTACTTTTTTTTTTATTTTTTAAAGTAATAATACATTTTCAAAATAAAAATTTATAAGATAAATTACAACTTTTAATAAATCATAATCATTTGTATAAAATAAACGCATTAAACTGATAACTATTTTTATATAAATTCTCTTTAAAATCAACACATTAAATAAATAATGATATTTAAAAACCAACGCATTAAATTGACAATAATTTTTTTAATATAAAATTATATTTATTTTTTCTTAATAAATTAAAGAGTCACTTTTGTAGGAGCAATCTAAACAATATATAATTGGAATAAATATTGAACTAATTTTTAAGTTATGTTTTAATATAAAAATAAGTTATAATTATTTGAAATACTCACATTTTTTACTAATTTTGTTTTATTTTTTAAAGTAATAATACATTTTCAAAATAAAAATTTAGAAGATAAATTACTACTTTTAATAAATCATAATCATTTGTATAAAATAAACGCATTAAATTGATAATTATTTTTATATAAATTGTTTGTATAAATTGTTTTTATTACCTTTTAAAGCATTAAATTAGCAAGCAAATTCAATTTAAGGCATTCAATTTGTTTTAGGCATTCAATTTGTTTTTCATCGTAAAAAACATACTTTTAAATTCAAAACTTATAAACTTTAAAAAATAATAAAATTAATTATTTATATATTTCAGTTACTATTATAATTATTTTCTTATTTCAGTTACTAAACATAAAATTAGTAACAATTATTACTATATTTCATTTCTTTTATAATATAAGCAACTTAAAATTCTTTAAAAAACAAAACAAAATCTCTTTTTTCAATAACAACACATACTAATAAAAATATCAATAAAAATATCAATATAAAATATCAATAAAAATATATTTATATCTATCTAAATAATAATTATTTATCAATAATAATTTAATTTGAATTCTTCAATAGTATTTAATGCTCTGTAACTCTCAAATATAATCCAATTATTATTCTAACTGTAACCGAAAATCATTCATCTAATCATAATAATAATATTTTAGTATTTAATAATATTTTGTAATTCTCAACTATATTGATCCATATATATATATATATATATATATATATATATATTATTATCTTATTTTCATCATCTTATCACATACTTATTTCTCTGAATTATTCAAAATGACTACCAATAGTTAGTATTAAAAAGATATAACTAATCCACATGTTATCATGGTAACAAAACCTTAATTATATAAACCTAATAATAATAATAATAATAATAATAATAATAATAATATTATTATTATTATTAATAATGGTAATAAAATAATAATAATATGAATAATATTAATAAAGTAATAAAATAATAATAATAATAATATTAAACCACCAATATTAAATTATGAATAAATAATAATATAATATTCAGCTAATAATAATAATAATAATAATAGTATCATTAATAATAATATACTTTCAACAATCTACTTAATATAAATCCAAGGTTGTCATGATGACAACCTTTGACACAACTCTAACCCTAAATCTAATGTGGCATGATATTAGAAATCTTATCCAATGTTGCATCATATTAAAAATCTATTAAGATTTTGAATTTTTATCATTTTTTTATTCTTCACACCAAATCATTATATTTATCCAATTTAATATCCTAATTTTATTATAATAAATAAATAATTAATAATCAAATGATTGGGAAAATAATAAAATAATAGTTAAAAGTTTTTAAATCTTAAATTTCTTAATTAAAAACTATAGAATTATAGAATATATATAAATTATTTTATGGTCTTAACTTTATTATAGAATATTATATAATCAATTACCATTATAATGATAATAATAGTAATATTAATAATATTCAATTACCACTATAAAAAATCTTCAATAAAAAATCATTTATTAAAAAAATCTTTCAAATATAAAAAATCTAGAAATTTATCCTATATCTCAAGCTTTATAAAATATGAAAATATAACTTGATTATATTTTACGAAAAAAGTGATTCATAATCAATAAATAAATAAAAAAATACAACTAATCATTAACGTCAATTAAGTAAAATATTTTAGAATATCATTTTTTTGTTAAATAGAATAACATATTTTAGATCTAATGAATTTAATTTTCCAACAATTGTTTCAAATATTATAATTTAATATCTATTTATCATTTTTTAACAACAATTAACTATGACTCTTCATATCAATTTAAAAAATCAGTTACATTTTACCATTATTCTATTAAATTTAAATTTTAATTAGCTCATTTATTGTGTAATGTCAAAACATAAATTTATTTAAATCTTATTTCAATGTTGATTATAAAAAATTAGTTACATTTTACCATTATTCTATTGCAAAATTTTAGTATTCTTTACCAAAAATATTTCAATGTTGATTATAATTTTTTTAAAAAAAATAATATTATTCTATTAGTGTTTAATGTTATCATCATTATATTGAATTTTATTTATAATTTATTTTTGGAACAAAAATCAGTTACAAATTTTATAATTATATTATTTTAATAATTATTGTAAAAATTAATGTTTAGAAAATGAGGAGTTTCATGAAACGGCCATTCATAATATTGTTTTATTATTCTAAAACTGATAAATCTTTGACCCTTTGTTACTTAAATAGATAAACTCCTCTCACTTTCTCTCTCACGTGTATATTTTAGAATTTGATAAATAACTTAACAAAGTATGGAATGAATGAGTGAACTATTCTACACCGATTCTTTATCTAATCCAAAAGCTTTAGAAAGGTTTCATCTTTTTTTACATCTATTCAAATTTATTTCATGTCCATATTTTTTTGATTTTATTTTATTTTATTTTATCATTCTGATCATATTTCATAAATATTATTCCGATCATATTCAAATTCATTTCATACTCATATTCATATTGTGTAATATAATTTCTAATTATTATTTAGCAGGTTTTGCAATTTGAAAAAGGGTCTAATCGGCGCAAGCTCCTACCAATAACAATCTTAAAACGAATATTGAAATATACATTTCTTGGATTCATTTAGAGAATCTAAATTCTATAAATTGTAATACATATGCTTATGTAAAAGATATTTTTTATTTATTTTTATTTATTTTTTGCTTTAACTTCTCCCCTCTTTCTTCACAATTCTAGAATGGTACTATTTTTTTATTTTTTTAGGATATAAATTCTAATTTTCTTCTATAGTATAAATTTTAATTATTATTTTAATCATATTTTATACTCATATTTATTTTGATATATGTTGTTTATTATTGTAGTAATAAAGATGCACATAAATTTACCGGTCTTTCAATTTTAAATTTTATCAATTTCAACTAATAACAACCTTAGAATAAATTTAAAAAATAGAATATTTTACTTAATTGACATTACTTAATGATTAGCTGTATTTTTTTCTTATTTATTGATGATGTATCACTTTTTTCGTAAAATATAATTCTACAACACTATTATTTTATAAATTTAAGTGTTAAAATTTTTAATTTGATTATTCAGCTTTAAAATTCTGTAAAGATGAAGATAATAGTTATTGGGCATTATTGTTCTATAAATTTAAGGATATTATAAAATATTTCATTTTAAGAAAATGAACCTAGAATATATTTTATCATATATTTTAACTTTGATAGTGTAACAAAAATTATTACTTATTCAAGGTCTCATTTTGGCAATTAAATATTAGAATTTTAAATTGATTATAATTATAATAAATTTAATAACCACTATCCTTACAACTTATAAAATCGTTGAATTGAATCATCATTACTTCAAAATTAATGATAATAAAAAATATATATTTTAAATATTTTATAGTAATAATAATACAATGAGTAAAATTAATGAATAATTTAAAGTTTATGAAAAATATAAGAAAATTAAAAGTAGTTAGGAGGATAGAGTAATGTTATAAAATCAAAATATAATATCAAAATCTAATAATTTAAAAATGTACATTTATTGACTAAATATATATAAATATAACTAATACATTTTTCAAGTGATTTTTTTATTATGCAACTCATACAAATTTTAATTAACAATTTAATTAATTAATTAATTAATTAATTTTATTATTATATTCATAATCATGCCTATATAAATGTATGATATTGAATAATCATGTCAACCGCGCAACGCGCGGGTTTTATACTAGTTTAGAAATAAAAATCTTAATTGGAAAAGCATGGGATGAAAATCTTAATTGAATATAATATTACTAATACGTTTCAATTCCATTAATTTTGTAATAAATTAATTTCTTCTAACTTTTACTACAGTTTCACATTTGATGCATTCTTTTTCATTCTACGACAGTTTCATATTTGATGCATTCTTCTCTTTCTATAGAGGTTACAAAATAGTTTAAAACGATTTCTACAACCATTATTTCACAACTATTACATATGCATCACATATTCCACAAATAACCCTAAATCCAATAATTTCATTTGCATCTACCTCGACTTTTTTCTTCTTCTTACTCCCATCGATATATTTGGATTCAGATATGTCTGCTTATCAACTTCATTCAGATGTCTACAACTTGGACAAGAGAAAAAGTGCAAACAGGGTTTCCAATTCATTTTGCTAGGATTTTCACAAAAACTCATATTTTCTCAATCATTTTTCTTTTATTCTTTCTCTATCTTCTTCCTACTCTTTTCTTAATAAGTTATTCAGTGGTGATGGGAACTAATGTATCTAAATTTTGTTAAGTGTTGATCTCAATTCTATATTGTCTATATAATGTGAGTTTTTTAAATTGGGCCAGTGTGCTAAGGGCTTACATGATTTGAATGTTCAGATGAAAGGAGAATATATAAACTATAAGCGATAAATGTGACGTGACGTTGTTTGTTTGTTATTGTTTTGGTTTTGATGAGTTTTCATTTTTTTCTTTTTAGTATGTTTAGATACGATGGAGTAATGACATCAAGCGACATTGGAGAGAGTGGTGGAGTCGAGGCAAAATGAGTATAATCAAAACAACCCTACACATCTTAGTTTGATTTGGTTTTCTACATTTATGTTATAAATAATTCTAACAATATTTAAATATGTTATTTTGTTCTTCATTATTTGAATTCCATAAGTAATGTTAGTATTTTTTTATGATAAAATATATTAATTTTTAATATAAGTAATATTCATATTTTAATTATAATTGTGATTTACTTTGCAATCATGTTGTTGCAATTTATTGTCCTTTTATTTTCAATATAATAAATTGAATTATTGTTTAAAGGCATTATTGTTGTAACTTTTCAAAACCATCAAATTTGCAATTTATTATTACAAATATTTGAAAATGTAATATTTAAAATAAATAATAATGCTCTTAATATTAACTATATATATATATATATATATATATATATATATATACATCATCTTTATTGTATTAAATATTAAATTAATACCTAATTTTTTTTTTTTGAAGAATATGAATTTTATTAAAATTCCAGGAAAAAACAATATACACGCATTGCGGCCCATAGGGCCCAGCAAGGAATTACTAACAACATCCTAAACACGACTTATAAGAGTACTTGAACAACATCCTTGCCAGACCAAAGGAAGTTCCTGCAGAGGCTCTCCAGTCGTTTAATGATACCTTTGGCAAAGGGAAGACATTGTGCCCAGTAATTGATAGTGCTGAATATCACACTTTTTATTAGTTGCAGCCTTCCAGAGTAACTCAGCAACTGCGAGGACCAATGGTTAATCCTCTGTCCTATCTTTTCCACAAGGCAGACACAGTCATTATTAGATAGTCTCTTACTTTCCAAAGGAATGCCCAGGTATCTCACAGGGAGTTTACCTATGCCAAACCCTGTAATATCAGCCATGGTCTTCTCAGTAGCTTGATCCATGTTCCCACAGAACATTTTGCACTTTGTAGGGCTAGCTTCCAAGCCTGTTTCCTTAGAGAACTCATGAAATTTATCCATCAGCACTTGTATTGATCCCTTATCACCTCTTGAGAATAACAACAGATCATCTGCAAAGCTTATGTCCACCAGGCCAATTTTCTCACACTTCCCATGATACTTGAAGTTATGATCATTCTTCAAATCATTCAGCTTTCTATGGAGGTATTCCATGACCACCACAAACAGGAGTGGTGAGATAGGGTCTCCCTGTCTCAATCCTTTGCCAGCTTCCATGCTCTTTGATATAGCCCCATTTATGTTAAACTTGTAGCTCACAGTTGTCACTGCTATCGTGGTCCATTCAATGAACCTTCTAGGGAATCCTACTTCAGCCATGATCTTCTTTAGGGCTTGCCAATCAACAGAATCATAGGCTTTCTGTATATCCATTTGCAGCATGCAACTTGGAGTCCCTCCCTTCCTACTGTAGCCTTTAACCAGTTCATAAGCAAGTAAAATATGGTCATGTATATACTGTCCTGGCACAAATGCAGCCTGGTTCCTGCTTATTATACTAGGTAGAACTCCACTCAGTCTATTAGCCATCACTTTAGCTATGATTTATTAATACCTAATTATGATTATTATTAAAATAATAATAATAATAATAATAAGTAATCTCTATTAATAATACTATAATAAAAATATATACAAGTTTAAATTATATAAAATTAATGAAATAAATAAATTTAAATTTGATGCAAAGAATAACATAGGGATATCATACCAAACAACAAAATAATTTAAATCAAGAATTATATTCTGCGGCATTGAAATAAATAATTAATTTCGATTAAATTTTTCAACCGCTTAAATTATTATAGTCAGTTTTAAAATATCAATCGATTAATATCCGTTAAAAACATTTATACAAGGAATTAAATTTGGTTTTATTGAAACAAATATTTAATTCGATTAAATTTTTTAACCTAAATTATTAAAATCGGTTTTAGAATATCAATCGATCAAAATTGGTTTACTTTGACAGGCTATTCCACAAATTCACATTCCTTTAAAATTTGCACAATATCAAACGATCAAACTGATTTATATTCTTTCGTTATCAACACAAAAATAACTCAAATAATTAGAGTCATATCTTTTTCTCAATCTCACAAATTATTGAGATCAAATTAGCAAATCATAAAAATATAATGATCTCACGTATCATTGAGAACATAACGAAGTGGAAAAAAATTTATTTACATTATGATTTTTAAGTTTTTTTCAAACTATTTATTTCTTTAAATAGTTTAACATTATATTACTCATCTTTCTATTACAGATAAGATATGAGAAAGTATTGATTTTTAAGTGACAATTTTAATTTGATAATAAATATTTTAGTAATAATAATAATCCATTGAAACAAAACTATTTAAAAAAATTAAAATATAATATAAAATAAAATGATAAAATAATATTAATAGAAAATATTATGTGATTAATTGTTATATATTAAAATTAATAATAATAATAATAATAATATTAATTTTTAATAAATATTATAGTTTTCAATCCTAAAATACTCGTGCATCGCACGGGCCAACAGTCTATTAAAGTTTAATTTAAAATAAGTAACAATATTGCAAAATTTAATGATATAAACATTATTTTTGAAGTGTCTCTACCAATCAAACAACATTGACAATAGATATTAGATACTATGTTTTGAGTTCATAAAAGAGGTTATCATGGTAAGTAAAAAACTAATATCTATAAATATACACAATTTAATTTAATTTTGTTATTTATAATCATAGATATTTAGCAATATTAAATCCTAATTTTAATTTTATGTTATATTTTTGTTTTTTTTTCGATTTAAGCGAATAAATTATTTATTTTAAGTATAAATAATGTAATCAATACAATTATATTCTTTAAAGAACAGTAAAAATCATGAGAATATTATTTAATTTCACTAAAAAACTTATTTTTCAACATATTTTACTGTTGTTGAAATTATAATAATTGCGGTGTTTGTATTTACACTTATACAAACACTCTAGAAAGTAGAATCATAAAACATGGAACTATCGTCTTTTAAAGCAGCAACAATTATTATTTTCACACACTGCCACGAAGTCTGGATATCTCTTACAATTTTCTTTGCATCCTCGAAGATTACACTGAAACCCTACCCCTGCCACCTTCCAACAACAATAACCGTCACATTTTTCAGGAGGACCATCAAAATCATTTGGAAAGATTGCAGAACTAGTGACACTTGATGCCAATACTACGACAATGCATAGAATGGCAACGGTATAAGTGTTGATGCGAGTAGCCATTTGTTTCTACGTTGAAAGAAAAAAGATGACACAATTTGATGTAAGATTTTTGTTATGTAAACTACTCCATGTGGTTCTATTTATAAGAAAAAAAATGGTTTTTAATTTATTGAATAACTGATATATCGGTATTATTAAAATATAATTGTCTAAATACATTGATTATTTAATAAAATTCTATTCTAATAAAAAATGGATGGTGTATGTTTATTTAATATTTAATTATTTGGTAAACATTTATTTATATTTATAAAATATTGAAAATATATTTTTTATGTTACAAACAAATTTTGTCTTTTTAGATTTATTAAAAAATTAATTAATTTGATTTATATATATATATATATATATATATATATATATATATATATATATAGATAGGTATATTAATTATTCAATTAATTAAAAATATCAAAATGTGATTATAATATAGAACGGAAGTAGTACTACTCTCTATATCAAACAATAATTATTATATTTACTAATAAAATAAAGAGTTAAGTTTCATTTTAGTACATAGAAAAAATTGTAAAATTCAATTTAACTTGTAAAAAATATTAAATACACTTTCGTTCAGAGAAAAATAAATTGGAATAATTTAGGGCTAATTTGAATAAGTTTTGCTTTTTAATTTTTAAAATATATTTATTAAATTGTTTTAGAAAAGTATTTCAAAGAACAGAACAAACAAAAAAATTGTTTGGTAATATAACTTTTCAAAACTGTTTTGGAAATGAGAAAATAAAAAAAAACAATTATTTGATTATTTAATTTTCCAAAACAGTTTTAATGATGAGAGAATAAAATATTTATTTGGTAGTCTAATTTTTAAAAATATTTTTATTAACTAATATACATTGAAAAATATATTATTAATTAATAATTAAATTTTAATTTATTGATCCGTGCTGACTATTTTACGTTATTGGGATATCTTATGTTGACATTTTTGAACTTGGCATTACTAGATCGCTGACCCGTGCTTCGCACGGATACATTAGAATTAAAACAATTTTTTTATAATAGTTGATATTTAATTTTTAATTGTATATAAAATTTTATTGTAGACCATTTATTTATATTATACTTACAATTATACTATTATTTTTTAACGTGAAAGACATTAAATTAGAAAAAAATTACTATGATAATTTAAAATGTATAAATTTAAAGAAATAAATATTATTAACTAAAGAATATTTTTAATTGCTAATAAATGGTTGTTTTAATATTTACTTATAAAATAAATAAGTTTTAAAATTTATGATATAATTGTATTAAATATTATATTTTGGAAAAAAAACTTAAAAATTATTTAAAATGTGAGTTTATATAATTTTAGAGTATAAATATGATAAATATTTTGAAGATAATTAACTTTTTTGTCAATTATAAAATTTTCAATACAGTTAAATGATATATTAAATTTGTCTATTTTAATAAGAACTTGAAATATATTTTACTTCTTGACGTAACTTTTTTAATTTTTTATTAATTTATTTAAAAAATAAATAAAAGTGTTATATTATTTATAAGTAGTAAAATTCTTATTGATTTAAACTGTCTAAAATTTACGAATATATACAATTAATATAATTTTGATATTTGGTGCGCAATTTAGTGATTTAACTCTATAATTTTAAAGATACTGAGTTTGTATTTTTTTTAAAAACATTAAAAGAGACTTTTCACAATTTTTTAAAATAAATAAACGTTAAAATAATTTGAAGTAGTTTTTATAATATTCAATAAATATTAAGAAACATATAATTTTTTATTATATATAATTTCTAATAATAACTCATTTATATTATAATATTTGTCACTACTCACTTATCAAATTATACATATAATTTTTTAAGCTAAGAATAAAGTTACTCCAAAATAATTTTATTATTACACACACACACACTCACACACACACACACACACACACACACACACACACACACACACACACACACACACACACACACACACACACATATATATATATATATATATATATATATATATATATATATATTAATATTTTATTCCATTGATTTAGATATATTTTTTTAGAAATTTTTTCAATGTCAATTTTTATATATTCTTAGCTGATATTAATTTATGACTCTTCAAATAT
Source organism: Vicia villosa (assembly GCF_029867415.1). NCBI lineage: Eukaryota > Viridiplantae > Streptophyta > Magnoliopsida > Fabales > Fabaceae > Vicia > Vicia villosa. The sequence continues at coordinate 13,889,427 of NC_081184.1, read as the reverse complement.
TTTAATAGTATTTGAAGTTACAAAATTTAATGATTGTGTAAAAAATACACATTAATAATAATAATAATAATAGTAACTTAAACTTAAAAATATTAATATAGTATTGAAGAGTCAATAAATTTCATTTATAAATTAAATTATAGAATGACATCAATTGATTAAATATTTGGTTATCGCATAAAACTAAAGTAAAATGTTTAAGTTATAACATCTATCTAAAAGGGAAAATAACAAAATTGAATATAATTTTAAAAATCAATTTATAGTGATATAAGTAATAGTAAAAATATTAGGATTGTAATATATTACTTTATTAGTATAAAAAAATATATACATTCATATTCAAATTTTAGAAATAAAGTTTTAATATATGCCTAACTATTTTTATTTTTTATATTAAAGGGTTGCTCAAATTAAACCATGCTTTAAGATAAGTTATATCCTTAAAATAGAAAGGTATCATCTTATGATGTATCATAATAAAAGACATAGTCTATTTGAGTTTTGTTTTACATAGTCACATATAATACATTTACTTTCACGTGTAAGAAAGTAATCATAAATTTTATAAAATTCATTCACACTTATAAATTAATACTGCAATAACAATTCTATATAAAATAACAATAATAAAAGTTATAAATGTGTTTTTTAACAATTGATAATTTCATAAATAATATATCTACGTACATCCGATAAATAGTTAGATTTTTCCAATTTTAAATTCTATCTTATAATCAATTATGGCACTAATATGATGTAATTACAATGAGCAACGAAAAGAAACAAAGAAAAATAAGATCCTTAGTAGCAAAGAGAAAGTAAACAGAAATAATTTAGTAGGAAAATCTTCTTTTAGACTTTGTCAAAGCAAAATTCTATCTTATAATCAAATATTATCCAAACTTGAAAATTAAAAAAATAATCATGAAATAGTAATGGTTCAAATCACATATATGATATAATAAGACCGAAGAATGAAAAGTGAGAAAAAAAAATCTTCAAAATTAAATACTTTTCTTTTTCTTCCTTTAACTATAGCAAGAAGAAATAAACTCCTTTAACTATATCATAAAGAAAACAATTCAACATATAAAATAAAAATAAAAACTTAGAATTAAGATCTTATATTTGCTTTTTTATTAAATGAATAAATATATTAAAAATGTTGAAAATAGAATGATGAAAATAAATATATAAAAAAGATAGTTATTATCAATATATTAATATAAATTAACTTTATAATTTGTAAATAATATTTATTTTATTATATATAATATTATTTCTTATATTAAAAATAGTCTCAAAATAAATTTTATATTTTGAAATTTAGTATAAAAATATAATAGCTAGAGATATACTTACATAAAATGTCATTTTTTACGGATTTTTTCAGTACTAAAGATGCATAACAAAACGAATCTTTATTATCTTTTCTCCTTAGTCACATAAAATTAGTTATATTCACACTAACTAACAAAAAAAATAAAATAAAGAAAGTTAGAAAAAATTATATACAAATGTTATATAGATTATGGAATCAATGATCAAAAGATTGCTGCTAGAAAGAAATCAAAATCAAAATTTCTATTAAACATAGTACATATGCACAACAATGATCATGATTGGATGGATCTTTCTTGAAAGAGAAAATTTGTAGTTTAAAAGAGAAATGGAAGAAAAAAAATGAGATTGGAGACCATTTTTTAAAGTATTTGTAATGAATGTATAGAATTCAAATAGAAGGTGATTAGAAAGTTTTTTTTACAACACCTTTAATGTATTGTTAGATGGATAAAATAACTGAAAAATTAATGAGTAGAAGGTTATGAAATATAAATAAATAATTATAAATTTATAATAATTCATATTATAACGATTAGGATTAAAGTTAAGATTTAAGGTTATGAAATATTAAGAAATGGTTTTAAATTTATAATAATTCAAACCAACGTACAATTAGTGAGTTGATATTTTTGTTTATTTTCTTAAAAAAAAAACAAAAAAAGTCATTATTAGAAATAAGATAAGTAATATAAAATAAATAATAACATTACATATATTGATATCACCAAGTTAAATTCAATAAAAAATAATTGATTTAGTGTAAATATTATAATATATTTAAGAAAAAATATTATTACATTTAAAAAATAACACAAATATTTTTTTATAACACTTGTGCACAAATATCAGTTATAAAAATATAACATAGTAAAATATGTAACGCTTAACTACTTAAAGATTTGCTTAATGTAAAAATTAAATACACTTATAAGTTGACCCACTTGATGCTAGAGCTGATCCCCTCCCCCGAACCGGACTAAACCGGTGGTGATAAACCAAAAAAAATAATGTTAAAGAATTGAATTAGAATTTTTTTTATAAAAATAATAATTCAAAAATAGAACTAAACATTAAATTTTATGATAGTTTAAAGAATTGAATTAGATAAAATATTATAAAGTAATAATTTAAAAATGGAACTATAGATTGAGTAATATTTTTAGTTAAATTATAAGAATATATATTACGAAAAATTATATTTTATATACGGATATTTAGTTTTTCTCTTTCCAAAAACAAAAATATGGAGAAAATATGACAAAGAGAAATATATGTCAAATATTATTATAATTTTAAATTACATTAGCATATTTTAGATTTAAAGATATTTAAAAAAATTATATTTAATATTAATTTATTTTTGAAATATTGATTTACTTTCTATTAAATCATTTTTTTATATTTTAATATGAGTAGTAACTTTTGATATATATAGAATTCCGTAGGTGCTCTCTCTAAAGCGATTTCTGGCGAAGGTTTCTAGGTTTCCGACGCGGTGGTTCCAGAGATAATCTACACTAATTTCCTCGCTCCTGTTGGTTTAAATTCCTAGCTCTAGGGTTAGGGACCACGGGAAGAGGAGAAAGGTCGACGAGGACTCTGGAAAAGTTTGTGCGATGGCTCGTGGGAGGGGACGTCCAAAGGGAAAGGTGCCAGTTCCGACGGTGCAATCAGGGGTGAGAAGTGAGAAGGGGGGAACAAGTTCTGAAACGCAAGGTTCTGGGGATGATGCAGTGGTAAAGGATGGCAGTTCGGAGGCGAGTGGCAACCAAAAAAAGACTGAACAAAGTACGATGCCTGAAGGAAAGATAGATGAAGGGAAAAAGCTGTGGGTTGATGTTATTAGTGGTAACACACTCCCAGCAAATGGCCTAGCTATTGAGTACTCAGTGCCAAAGCTTGTTGATGGTGAAATCGAAATAGAGATTGAGAACGCAGATGTAGATTCAGAAGTTCGCTTTTGGGAAGACTCTCTAATAATGTATGTACTAGGAAAAGATCTGAGTATGAATGCTACTAAGCAATTCATGGAGCGCTCCTGGAACTTTGTCAAGCTACCGGACCTGTTTTACCATGACGAGGGCTATTTTCTAATGAAGTTTCACTCGGCGGAGGATAAGGAATTAGTGTTGGCCAGAGGACCATACTCGATTTATAACATGCCAATGGTGCTGAAACATTGGGACCCTAGCTTTATTTTCAAGAGGGATATGATAAGGACCATCCCGGTGTGGGTGAAACTCCCAAACCTCCCCTACCTTTGTAGGGTGCTTCGAGCCTGGGAAAGATTGGTAGTGCGATTGGTAAACCCTTGTTTACGGATGAATGCACTGCGAATAAATTAAGGATATCTTTTGCCAGAATTTTGGTCGAGATTGACATCACTAAGAAACTGAAGGAGAGTATTATGATCAAAGACAACCATGGCATTCGTTTTGATCAACCATTGGAGTATGAGTGGAAACCAAAGTATTGTGATATTTGCCAAAAGGTAGGGCACCACTGTGAAGAGGAGAAACGTCAAGCAAAGAAACAATGGCAGCCAAAAGCTAGAGCAGACATAATACAGAAAGTAGAGGAGGCCTCAAAGAACACTGTTGAGGTAAGCACACCTGATAACCCAATCAGTACTTATGAGGAATGGACACAGGTCTCCACTAGGCGCTTGAAAGGGAAAGCTGTCCTTCAAGATGAGACAAAGATTCCATGTAGAAATGTTTTTCATCCATTAGTAACTGGGAAGGAACCCATAGTGGGCTCTGAACATGTCCCATGATCATCTCCTGGAACGTGCGAGGGTTGAATAAAGCAGGGAAATGTAGAGAGATCGCAGCCCGTCTCAAAAAACTAAACCCTGATTTTGGTATCTTGATAGAAACCCGAGTGAAGTTTTATAAGAAGGATAGTATTCGGAATAAGCTGGGTGGTCATTTGTCTTTAATTGACAATTACCAATCCCATGAAAATGGTAGATTATGGATTTTCTGGAATCCTAATAAAGTTTGTATTAAGACTATCAAAGTATCCGATCAGTTTATCCATTTTAGTGTCTAGAAACCTAATGGAGATTTTCATATGTGGGGGACTGCCATATATGCACACAATACACTGGAGAAACGAAAGGTGTTGTGGTCTGATATTGAGAGTCTTGCTCAAATTTCCCAGGGGCCATAGTTTCTCATGGGGGAATTTAACGTGATGTCTGTACATGATAGGATTGGAGGGAACCCTGTACTAGAGCATGAGTTTAGAGATTTGAGAGATATGATGGCTGCTACAGGTCTATTCGAGAAAGAAAGTAGTGGAGATCACTTCACATGGTCAAACAATCAAGTGAACGGCATTATCTACTCTAGAATTGACAGAGTCATTGGTAATGTGATATGGCAACAACAGTATGCTAACTCCAAATTGCTAATTATGGACCATGGAGTGTCATATCATGCCCTTTAATGTCTGGAATACAAAATGCAGCAAACCTCAGTGCACAAGAGTTTCAGATTCCCTAATGTCCTACTACAAATGGAGGGTTTTGAGAACTCTGTGAAGGAAAGTTGGCGTGTTGGGATTGAAGGTAGACCTATGGTTAGGCTGTGGAAAAAATTGAAAAGAATGCAGCAGGTGGTAAAGGAGAACATGAAGCCACTAAAAGGGCTGACTAAACAAATTGATAATGCTAGAAAAGACTTGGCAGAAGCTCAGGCAAATCTCCTCAATGATAGAATGTCAACAATCAGAATTGATTTGGTTAAGGAGAAAAGCCAGATTTTGTTGGACCTGGCTGGTATAGAAGAGAATCTCCTTCGACAAAGGGCCAAAGCTGATTGGATTAAGCTAGGTGATTGTAATAATGCATATTTCTTTGCTCTCCTTAAGAGAAAATTCTCTCAAACCTCTATTACAATGCTAAAAGATGCTAATGGGAAAACTCTGTGTACTCAAGAGGAAATTGAGGAGGAAGTGCTTAGTTTCTATAGGAAACTTGTGGGTGAGGAAAAACCTATGCAGCAAAAGGTGGACATTGAAGTTCTAAGGAATGGGAAGCAAGTGAGTAGAGACCATTGCAAAATGCTCATAGCACCCATTACTGAAGAAGAGATTTACAATGCACTTAAAAAGATCAATGACCTCACTGCTCCAGGTATAGATGACTTTGGGGCAAAATTCTACAAAGCCTGCTGGCATATCATAAAAAAGGATGTGGTTGAGGCTGTGCAGGATTTCTTCGAGAATGGGAGAATGTACAAGGCTATTAACTGTACCCTGGTGACTGTTATTCCCAAGAAGGTAAATGCTTGTGAGGTTAAGGACTTCGGACCAATATCCTGCTGCACAATTGTTTACAAACTTATTTCTAAGGTTCTCACCAATAGAATTGGAAGCATGATAGGGAGCATTGTTTACCACAGTCAGACTGCCTTCATCCCTGGCCAACACATCCAAGACCATGTACTTCTGGCTTATGAACTTATTCGAGGCTATGGCGCAAGAAGTGGACCACCCAGATGCATGATTCAGATGGATATCCAGAAGGCCATAATGTTACTGATATAATTGAGGCCAAGAGGGGGCTGAGACAGGGAGACCCCCTGTCCCCACTTCTCTTTGTCATTATAATGGAATACCTGCACCGTGTGTTAGCAAAGAAGGGGCAGAATCAGGCTTTCAGATACCATGCAAAGTGTGAAACTCTTAAGATAATTAACCTAAGTTTTGCAGATGACCTGCTTGTGTTTACTAGAGGTGATATGGATTCTGTAAGTCTGGCCATGGAAGCAATGATGGAGTTAGCACAGTCTACTGGCCTACAGGTTAATCCTAGCAAATGTAATGCATATTTTGGGAATATGGATGAAAGGATAAAGGAGGACATTTTGCAGACCACTGGGTTTAAAGAGGGATCACTCCCTTTTAGATACTTGGGCATTCCTTTGAGTAATAAGAAGATTACTGTCAATAATTGTTTGGTGCTTGTGGAGAGGATTGTGAGTAGAATCCAGCACTGGAGTGCTAGACTTTTGAGTATGGCAGGGAGAATCCAGCTAATCAAGAGCGTTTTGTTTGCCATCAGTAACTTTTGGCTGCAGTGTATACCGATTCCAAAGCTTGTGATTAAGAAAATAGAGGCTATTTGCAGAACCTTTATGTGTGTAGGAACGGCTGAAGTAACCAGAAAGTCTCCAATTGCTTGGAAGAAAGCGTGTTCTCCGAGTAGGAAAGGCGGCCTGAACATTTTGAACCTCCAGATATGGAGTAGAGTAAGCATGGCAAAGAACCTGTGGAACCTACAAACCAAAGCAGACAGTTTATGGATTAGATGGGTCCATACATATTTTATGAAAGGGCTGGATATTACGACTGTCCAAGTGAGACAATCAACGTCGTGGATTTTGAAGAGTATTCTCAAGCTGAGGGATGAAGTAAACAATGTTCAGATATGGGATACCATGGTAGTTGAACAGAAATTATGCACCGGAAAAATTTATGGGCTGCTGAGCAAACCTGATTTGGATGTGAAATGGAGATACATAATCAAAGGAAATGTCGCGAGAGCCAGAGCAGTGCAGGTGTTGTGGCTTGCGTGCCATAACAGGTTGCCCACTAAAGCTAGACTTTGCAGACTGGGAATGCTTTCTGACCAAACTTGTGTATTCTGTAAGGAGGTGGAATTTATGGATCACCTCATGTTTAACTGTGCAGGTACACAGGGCATATGGAGAAGCATCCTTGATTGGATTGGTGTCAGCCACGGTCCTCTTGAATGGAGCTTGGAGTTGGATTGGATGATTGCACAGTGTAAGAAGAAGGGAGGAAAAGCCAGGATTCTCCAATGCGCATTTGCAGAAACGGTATATGAAGTTTGGTGGTATAGAAATAAAGCTTGTTTTGATGTGAAACCAGATGAATTAGGTGTTATAGCTAGAATCACAGACTCGATTGTGTATCGTTGTTGGGATAAGGCAAAGTTACGAAGGGCTATTAGCCGTGTGATGTTGCCTTAGATTTGTGTAGCTGTAGTTTTTGTGTCCTAGTGATTGAGGATCTGTTGGACCTTTGTGGTCACATGTTTGTAACTGTTTTTGAATCGTAAATAAAGTTCTGATCATTGATTCAAAAAAAAAAATATGAGTAGTAACTTTTAACGCATTTATATTTTAATGTTTATATATTAGCATCAATATAGTGTATTAGTTACAATTTTAGTATTTATTAAAATAAAATATGATTTAAAAAGGAATTAAATTTAAATTTTTTTAATAAAAATTTTCGTTTGGAACTCAATATTAATTATTATTATTATTATTATTATTATTATTTTATTATTATTATTATTATTATTATTATTATTATTATTATTATTGTTGTTGTTGTTGTTAGATAATTGTTTTATTTATTTCTCATATATTTCTAATAATTATTAATATAGTGTTAAATATTATAGTTGGGTGCATAATAGATAGATAGTTATAATTTTAAAAATAATTGCATTTTTAATTGTGGTAGTTGAATATTATATTATATTATATTATATTATAATATATTATATTATATTATATTATATTATATTATATTATTATTATTATTTTATTATTAAATGAATATTATATTATAATTTATTATTTATATTATTATTATTATTATTATTATTTTAGTTATAAGTATAATAATTATTATTTTTATTATGTTTATTTTTATTATATTTATTATTATTATTATAGTTATTATTATTATTATTATTTATTTTTAATGTAGGGATAAATTAGTAAAAATACAATTAGAGTTTGTGTTTAGAATTACTACCAAAGTGACATGTGGTTAGAATTTGTGTTTAGAGTTGTTACCAAGGTGACATGTGGCTAGGGTTGCCATCATGACAACATTGTATTTATATATATTAAGATAAGATTAAGATTAAGATACTCTTGTTGAATTTTTTTCATTAGGCGTGTTATGCTTTTCTCTATTAATTATTCAATGAATCAAAAATATCAAAATTTGTTTCTAATATCATTAGTTAAAAGCTTCTCTTTATAGTTGATATTAGGTTGTGCCTGAGTGAGAAAATCATTCATATTTGCCGGAACCTCCAACCCTAACTTCTCCCTCAACAAACAATTCCACTTTAGTGCCTAAAATATCATAATTATATACTATTAATTTTAAATATTTGTTTGAAAGTTTCAAGTAATTATTTTTATGATACATATTTTACGTTGGTAAAATACTTTTATCAATTTATCTTTTAGATATTTTTAGTTAAGTTTTTGAGCGGTTACATTTTCTTTTATAAGAAAAAAATTGTTAAAAAAATTTACCATATATAATTTATAATTTGTATGCACTTACTGAATAAAACTTTTTAATATAACCTAGAGCTGGCCCAACCCGTTTGACGGCCTAAAAAAATATTCTTAATAAAATTTTAAAACATTGCTTAACCTTATACTATTTTTGTACCACCAAGCCATGTTGTCAAACATATTTCAACAATTTCAATTAAACAATGTAAGCATTCTAAATGACAGTTTCTGTTTTTTCACAATTGGATGCTCATTTTAGTGTTACAGGGTTGTTTTGTTAGTTAGTATATAAACCATGAATTCCAGCAACCTAAATTGTGAAAGATATACAAATGTTTTCAATTCAACCATGACAGTATTGAAGATCAAACTTTCTGTTTTTCACAATTGAATGTTGGTTTTAGTGTTACTTAAAATCTAAAGAATTTATCCAAAATATGTACCACATGATGAAACTTGTAATTTACAGATAATATGGTATATCATATAAGTAATCATCTATCAAATTCATTAGAAGTATTTCAAAGAGTAGTAGAATTGACAAAATGTACAACATTCAATTTTGCAAGAAACATATTATATAATAGGTTAGAGTTGCAACTCAATTTCAGAACCAATTTGTCTATAGAAATAGATGATTTGAACTAGGGGTGTTCGCGGTTTGGTTTGGATCGGTTTTAAGGCAAAAACTCATCCGGTCCAAAAATAAATTTACTTGCGGTTTGGTTCGGTTTTAGATGATATGTTAAAAAAATTCAATCTGATCCGATCCGATCCAATTTAATGTGGTTTAGTTTGGATCGATTTTTGGATATCCAAATTACAAATTAGACTTTTATTAATATTATAAAAATACTAATAAACCATAAATTTGATATAATATATATCATATAATATATTAAAAGTTAATATTATAAAATGAAAATGATCGATTATAGTTGAAATAATAAAAATAAATAGATTAAATTAAGCTAATAGATAAGATTAAAAATTAATTATCATATAATAATAAATTGATGTAACATATCATACTAATAAAAAATAAATAAGTATAAAATACATATACACGCGGTTCGGTTTGGTTTGGATCAATTTTGAAAAATTTATCCGAAATCCGATACGAACCGTGCGGTTCTCACAAAATGGCATCCAAACACATCCAATAAACTTCGATTTTTTACGGTTTTTCGATTTTTTTGGATTGGTTTGCAATTTTTATTTGGATTGGTTTGGATTTAAACACCCCTAGTAACACCCGTATAACTTTAATATTAATTTAATTGGAATATTGAATTAATAATTAGAATTATTAAGAATTTTGTGGAAATAATGAAAAATAATGGTTTATGGCATTTGGGCCGTGTGAGAAAATAGTAAAATAGGGGGGTGAAGTGTAGTAAGGCTTTTTAATAAATTTTTATTATTATTTTCATAAAATACTTGGAATTGGGAAAGATGGAATAGAACGTGAAAAAGTGAAGGCTTGGAAACACGAAGAACATGAAGGAGAACTGAAGAGGAAGAGACCAAAGATCTAATTTGGCTAAGGTAAGGGGGGACTCTCCATTTAATCTCTATTATCGTATTATGAATAATAGTATGGATTAGGAGTATTGTTTGGATTCAATAGATTCTATATTCTGGATTTTTACATTTTGTGTTCATCATTTGGATTGGAATTTGAACATGTTAATCCCTAATAACTGAATAGATTTAGGTTGTGATGAGTAAAATCGATTGTAGAATCATAAACTGTTGATATTGGGTGAATTCTATGCTGTTTAGAATGTAAAATTTCTGGTTTTGAGACCCAAATCGCAGGCTGTACAGATGAATTCGCGAGGAAGACGAATGAGTAAGTTGCAGGTTTTTGATAACTATTGCCCGATCGCGTATGGAGGGGGTGATACGCGTATGATGCGTTCCCCATGTGTGCATCAGGCTGCACCTTCTGTTCATACGCGTATGGTACGCATATGGTATCTGGTTGATACGCGTATGTCTTGATGATACGCGTATGGGTGTGTTTTGTGTGGATGAATGAATCTGCTCATGCGCGTATGGCACGCGTATGGTGTCCGTCTAGTACGCGTATGGTATGTTAGTACGCGTATGCATATGTTTTGTGTGGTAAACAGGTTCTGCTCATACGCGTACGATACGCGTATGGTGCGTGTTTTGTGAGATTTTGGCACTGTTGGTATGCGTATGGTATGCGTATGGCCAGCGTGACCTGCAGATTTTGTTGTTTTGTGATTTTGAAAGTTGGGCGACGTGTAACTTTTGAAATGATGAACCTGTACGAATTATTGTTATATGATTTGTTGAATGATGTTAATGTGTATATGAACATACTTGTTTATTAATGATGATGATGATGGTGATGATGATGAATGAGTATAAGATGACGTTACTCATAGTATGATGATGATAGTATGTTGTATATATGTTGCATGCATTCATAGTCATTTGATGAGGGTTGGATCCTAATGATGAGAGGATTCAGTGAAGGGAAAGGTTCCCACTGTGTGGAATCTGTGCTGGTAGGGTCGTATCTGGATGATGATAGATCGGTCGGTGGGTTTTTTCCATTGATGATGTTGGTACCACATGCATAGTGTCAGTTTCATACATATGCATGATTTTTATAACATAATTAATATATGTTATGTGATAACTTGATGTTTGTAGATGTGAGACGATGATGTGTCTGAATATGAAACGATTGGGTGAATGATATAACTATGATATATTGTTATTTATGACGCAATAACATTGGTTAACTGTGATGAGACTCACCCTTACTTGTTGTCATTTTCAGATTGAGGATAGCGGCGCGACTTGGTGAGGATTAGCTCATAAGTCGGTTTAGTTTTGTGTCGGTGTCATGCTCTGATAGATGTAACACTGGGAACGCGATGTTTTGAGTTTTCGATTTTAAATCTATTTGTTTATTTTGTTTGAAGTCTGATACATTAACGATGTAATGTTGACTTGATGATTCAATTCCGCTGTGTAAAACATGATTTTTATCTAATGAGTTATAATCAGATGTTTTCAGTGAAAGCATTACATATGTCGAACGTGTGTTTTCTTTTATTTTTGAATTGTGACACCCTTTGCATGTTTACTCTGATTTAAGTTTGTTAATTGCCGCGAGTTATTACAGGGGTGTTACAGTTCCTTAAGATATGGTCTAATGTATGGCTCGTCTAATGTACGACCTATTCTAATATAGCCTAATGTATGGCTCGCCTAATGTATGGTGTCTTCTAATATAGCCTAATGAATGGCTTGCCTAATGTATGGGCTCTCCCAATATAGCCTAATGTACGACTCGTCTAATGTACGAGCTCATCTAATATAGCCTAATGTATGCTTCGTCTAATGTATGGTCCCTTAAGATATAGCCTAATATATGGCTCACTTTGTTATAGCCTAATGGATGACTCACTCTCGGACATAGCCTGATGGATGGCTCACTTTGTTATACCCTAATGGATGGCTTGCTCTGATACAACCTAATGGAAAACTCATTCTGACTCTCATATTATCAAAACCAGACGACATCTTTAAGCCCATCACACACATCCTTCTGCCAACATCTGGATGGCATCTTTAAGCCCATCTCCGGCAAAAAAGTCTCTGCATCATCAAGGGCAAATTTCTGGATATTCTAGTGTTCAACCCTCTTCCACCTTCAGATTCCGACTGGCATACAAACCAGCCTGCATCCTCAAGTTTAAGAAGATTGAACAGGGGCAAATGTCATACCCCAAAATTTGCCCACCATATTCAAATATTCAAATTATTTTGAAATTGGATTTTTTATAAAATTTTGAGGTCATTCACATTGACGTCTTGAATTTTATAAATATTCGATTTAAAGTCTATTTTAAAATATAATAATTTACTCTTAAATTATTTATATTTTAATAAATAGCAAAATGTTTTCCCATGCTTCATACACTTTCAATTGACTTTTATTTCAAACAAATAATATAGCACAATTGGTAAGGAGGTAAGGCTTGCAAGTACAAAGTCTCGGGTTTGAATCTCACTTCTAACACTTTTTCTTTTATTTGTTTCTAACTATAGTTTTAATTTTATTTTCATTTATATTAAAAAATCACAAAAAATTCATTTTTTATCATTTTATTTTTAATTTTCGTATTAATTAAATAGACATTTTTAAAAATAAGCAATTTTAACTTTTTATGCATTTTTAGTAAAAAAAATCACCAAAAATCATAAAATATTAAAAAAAAAATCCAAAAAAAGAAGTTTTTAATCTTATTTGTCCTATTTTTAGCACTTTTAATAACTTAGGGAACAAGTTAATCTTATTAAATTAGTTTGATTTAATTTTTTATTAGAATTAAAACAAATTGATTTTTGGGCTTTGATTTGGTCCATAGTTTTGCTATAATGGTTTTTCTTCTAACCTAATTCATTATGATAAATATGACTAACAATTCTACCCCTTACTGAGACTCTCTCTCTCTCTTCTCACAAACAAAAAAAAATTTTCTCCTTCTTCAGGGTAGCAATTCTATTTGCAGCACGGTAATAAATTTTCCAGCCTATCAGTCGAATTCTGAAACTACTATTTCGATTTGTTTTGAATTTTTTCGAGAATTTCAGAAAAAAATCGTAGAACAATACTCCTATAGAATTCTAAAGAATTTCGACCCTCAAAATCGCAAATTTTTCTTTTTTCTATTTTATTTGATTTAATTTCTATTTTCATATTTTCAAACAAATCTAAATAAAATTTTAGTTTCGTGTTCTTATTTTATTTGATTTATAATCAGGTTTTTATATGTTTTTTTATTTTAATTTAATCACTTTTCTATTTTTCCATTTGTTTTCTTAACTGTAACATTGTGTTGGTTTATGAACAGGTTTTCTATGGATTGACCAAGTGGATGGTACCCCAATTGCTTTTTTGTCCAAAAACCTTTTGGTATTTGGCCAAATCAAGGTTATTCGTAATTTTGTCCATAATTCAATTTGCTAAACCCCAATTCTTTTCTTGTGTTATTATTATTACTTTTACTATTTTCTTATTCTTATTATTATCTTATTTTTGCAGATATCTCCTTTGGCCCAAGGGGAGCAGGTGTTAATTCTTCCTTACACTTATTTGTTTGCTTCATTGTCATTGAAAACCTTGGTAAAATCTCTTTTTTTAACCATTAACCCTAAAATATATATAATAGGATTTCATGAATTAGGGTTAGGAGTTTATCACATTCTTTATTTTTAGGCTAATAATTATTTTTAGGCTAATTTATTTATTTTTAGGCTAATAATTATTTTTAGGCTAATTAATTTATTTTTAGGCTAATAAATTTATTTTTAGGCTAATAATTACTTTAGGCTAATAAATGTATTTTTAGGTTAATAATTATTTTTAGGCTAATTAATTTAATTTTAGGTTAACCTTCGAGATTTAGAATTTATCACCAGAAATACCTCTAACCCTCATTTTTTTTAAATGCACGAATTTATGTTCTCATCTCAAAAACTCCAATGATTGTCGAATGCTTTATTTAATATCTGCTTTTATTTCTTTATTTATTTTATGCTATTTATTTAATTATTTATCTTCTGCCATTTCAGTTCTAGAAAATGTGTATAGGTCGCAATAAGTTTTCTTATAATAGCTTAGGTTTATTTTCCGCATTTAAAAAGTTTTCTACCTTTCTTTCCGGGTTTTTGGCTATGTAATCCCCACCCGGAGCCTTGTAATAGCGTATTAACATTTATATTTTTGCCTTTATTTTAATTGCGTGGTTAGTAATCCTAGGGAGTGCAAGCCTTGTTAAAATGAATTAGACCACTTATTTACAAGATAAATATCTGAACTTAACCACATGATTGTGCCACACACACCTTTAATGGTAACCCTTCTTATGCTTCCTGTTGCCTGTTGCCTTTCGATTCAAAAACAACATAGTCAAGTCCCTCGGATACGAGGATACCTTAGCAATGTTGCCCTCAGTTCATTATCATCATCAAAGTCCTTGTCCCTCGAGGTTGCCTACGATAAATTGATGATCGTTCCTTCGAATGCTAAGGTATCCTCATGGTTTCCTTAAATGACTATTATATCCTTCCCTAATGCTAAGGTATCCTCATGGTTTCCTTAAATGACTATTATATCCTTCCCTAAAGACTACCTGCCCTCTATGGTAGGGACAGTCTTATGGCGAACGATAATCCTTGATGACCCTTTTCAAATCCAATGAAAGGACTACCTACCCTCTTTATGGTATAAATAGCCCTTTCAAACGAAAACTTAAAGAACAAGAAAGACGATCTTAGGGTAGGTACTCTTAACTTTTTGCTCACATTCAAATTCAAATAAAAAAATCTTTTCCCACTCTTTTTCAAATCAAATCAAAAGGACTACGCTTATTTACAAGCTAAAATTCTTATTCAAATCCTTTTCAATTCACACACGACAATCTTTCAAACAATTCAAACAAAGTGAGCTAAGCAATTAAGAGCTCATGAATAACCATGGATATAAAGAGTGCTTACACCTTCCCTTTGTATAACCTACCCCCCGAACTCAAAGTCTTTTCAAAGGTCTTTCCTGTTCTTTTTGCCTTTCTAATAGGATAAAATAAAAGTCGGTGGCGACTCTTGCTATCTGCAACATTTTAAAATTCAGTTCTCCCACCGTATTACAGGGACCATTATTTTTTTGCTTGTGAAGTTGTAAAGAATATTTGGAAAGAAGTAGCTTTGTGGATAGAAAAACCGGGGGGGGGGGGGTATAGAAGAAGAGTATCTTTCTAGTTTGTGTGATTGATACTCTTTTTGCAAGAGTAAGAAAGTTAGGGAAGGTAAGTTGAGAGTTATTTGATTAGTTACTACTTGGTCCTTATGGTTACTCTGCAATGGGATTTGCTTTTGAAACGATATGTGGAATGTTGAAAACACGGTTTGGAGTATCAAAATTTTGGTGTGGAAGTGGCTATGTATAGTTGAAATTACATATACCAATTTTAGTTTTTACGAATTTAGTAAAGATCCTTTACTATTTATTTCGTAATTCAATTGGTTTGTAATATCTCTTTTGCCGGGTGCTTTCAGTTTCTTGTGTAAAAGGTTCGAGAACCCTTAGTTCTCAAGTTAATATATTCCTTGATTACACAAAAAAAAACATGGATACATGATTTTGTATGCATGAAGAAAAATCCTTTGGAAGCTGCTAGGGACATTTAATACATTATGTTATTTCCATTCCTTTTTTCTGCAAGTTGTTATGTGAAGTTGCTTTTATATGCTGTAACAGGAAATCCATTCTGGTATGCTGAATGAAAAAGAAAATTATAATTCTTCCCCAATTTCTTTTCTATTGTTCTTAATTTCTTAGGAGTTAACACTCGTTCGAAGACTTCCTCGATTAATTTTACAATCTCAAAATTGCAAATTATAACATTCATGTTGAGTATCGTATATTTAACCCTTAAAAAATATTTTTAACATTAATTTGTTTTCCTTGTTAAAAAAAGCAATGATTTAAAAAAACAAAAAAAAACTTAACTTTACTAGAAAAAAAAGAGTTATATTGATCGAACAAAATTCCCCAAACAACGATAGTGTGCATTTACAAGCTAAGTTGAATTGACAATTGAATTTTAAAAATATCTCAAAAATACTCGTTAGCAATAACCATAAATAAATATTATTATTTATTTATTTATTTTGAGGTGTACCAATGGTGATGACCCTGCTAATGAGGATGATTAAGAAAGAGTTTGTCTATCATGATTATATGGAAATACATTGATTTTGGGTCATATAGATTAGAGCTGTCAAAATGCGCTAGCCCGCCAGGTCCGAAAAATCATAGTGCTTGGGCCTTAAAATTAGAGCCCATATTTTTCAGGGCTTTTTTAGCCTAGTCTTGAAAAGCCCGCTACCCATTAGAGCTAGCCTATATGTGAAGGATAGAAAAACACTTATAAATGGGGGGTTTGAATAAGTGTAGCTTAAAAACTTATAAGATAAAAACAACTTGCACAATTATTTTTATCCTGGTTCGTTGTTAACAAAACTACTCCAGTACACCCTAGACAAGGTGATTTACCTCAACTGAGGATTTAATCCACTAATCACACGATATTACAATGGTTTTCCACTTAGACAACTGCTAAGTCTTCTAGAGTCTTCTGATCACAACTTGATCACTCTAGGAACAATCTGCTTAGACACCTGCTAAGAATTTCTAGAGTATACTGATCACAACCTGATCACTCTAGTTACAAACTGCGTAGACACCTGCTAAGACTTCCTAGAGTATTCTAATCACAGCCTGATCACTCTAGTCCATTACAAATTAATGTAAACAAATTCTAAGAGTATTACAATGCTTCTTAAAAGCTATAATCACAACTATGATATTTCTCTTAAAGTTTAAGCTTAATCTCACTAATATATTACAACAACAATGTAGTGAGCTTGATGATGAAGTTTGAGAGCTTTTGAATTTGACAGCGTTTCTGTATAATGCGCAAGTGTTGTCAGAATTCGTAACCTTGCTTCTCATCAGAACTTCATATATATAGGGACTTGAGAAGATGACCGTTGGGAGCATTTAATGCTTTGCGTAATCCGTACAGCATTGCATTTAATGTTTCACTCTTTTGTCAACTACCTCGAGCCTTGTTTTCGCTGTGTCTATTGACGTTGCCTTTAATAGCTTCTAACGTTCCTTTTGTCAGTCAGCGTAGCCTGCCATCTAGTACTTGCTTCTGATCTGATGTTTGTCTAAACAACGTTTGAATATCATCAGAGTCAAACAGCTTGGTGCAGAGCATCTTCTTGTCTTTTGACCTTGAAGTGCTTCTGAGCGTGATACCATGAGAACTTCAGTGCTTCTGCTTCTGATCTCAAGTTCTTCTGATTCTTCCATAAACCCATGTTCTGATTCTGCTTGACCATATTCCGATGTCTTGCCATACCATGTTCTGATGTTGCATGCTGAACCTTCTGAGTCAGTGCTTCTTGCGCTGATTTTATGTATACTCTTTGTATAATTCCTGAAACAGAAATTGCATAGTATTAGAGTATGACATTATCTCATACAAAATTCATATCCTTGTTATCATCAAAACTAAGAATATTGATCAGAACAAATTTTGTTCTAACAATCTCCCCCTTTTTGATGATGACAAAAACATACATAAATGATATGAATTTGCAATCAAAAAGGACAGACGGCTAAGGACAATTTACACAGCTATAACATAAGCATATAGACAATGTGAATATTTCTCCCCTTGAGATTAACAATCTCCCCCTGAAATAAATACTAGAAGAATTTTATAAATAAAAGACTTCCCTGAGTATTTCAGTAGAGACGTTCACATATGCTTAGATCTTCAGAACATTCACAGCTTCTGATTCTTGCTTCCATAGGACAACTTCAGAACTTGAATTTCCTAGATCTTCAGAATATTCATAGCTTTTGATTCTTGCTTCCATTGGACAGCTTCAGAGCTTGAATTTCTTCTTGAGTCATTTCATGCTAGATTGTATCAGAACATTGTTGAATGTACCAGAGCATCATCAGAGCATCTCTACATCCTAAAATGTTACAAAACAAACTAAACGACAACAGTCAGCATGAATGAATCAGATCATAAAAATATGTATCAGAGCATACAGTCTGCATCCGATCATATAATGTGTTTCAGAAATTTATACTATGTATCAGAACACACACAAAATGTTTCAGAGCATATTTTGTAACTAAAAACATGCATCAGAACATATAAAGAATAAGAATGAAAAGAATATTCTATCATCAGAATATCAGAACATTCTTCCTTCTTGCTTCTTGCTTCTGATTCTGAAGCTTCATAGCACTCAGCTTGCTTCAAATTCCAAGAGCTTGATTCTTTATAGAATTGCTTTTCCTCATGGTTTTGCTTCTGGTGTTGAGCCTTTAAGATTGTCTTCAATCCTGCAAAACACTTAGAAACACAGATCTTGCAAATTCTGTTAGAAATGTAGGGACTTTATTCCCAGTAACTGATAATATAAATCAGATCATTTATCACATTTTCTCCCCCTTTTTGTCATAACATCAAAAACATAAAAGATTCAGATGAAAAACAAGACAAACACATAGAAGAAAAGGATAATTGTCATTAAGCTCATAAGAAACAGGGTTCAGAAGTACAAGAGGAAGAGCAAAAGAAGATGCAAAAACAGATGCAGCAAAGCAAAAAAGAAAAACAACTAAGACTCAATCTAAGATGACCTTAGCTTCGACATGATCTTGGCCAGCATATCATGAATCCCAGTGTTGCTCTCATTCTGCCTTTCCATGAAAGCACGAAACTCAGCGTTGATTGATCTCTGCTCATCCTGGTTCTTCTGAATAACTTCCAGAGTCCTTGCAAGACGGGAAGGTTCATCAGAAGAAGCTTCACAACTTCTATCCACAGGAATGGCATTGTGATCCGCAGCTTCCATAGTTAGATCATTTGCAGGATTTTCCTCAACAGGAATTGTTTCAGCAACATGATCGTTAGCATCTCCTTCTTGCATAGAAGCATCTCCATACTCTGCAGCAGGAATCTCAGAATCCCCATTCTCAAGTGCCTAAAGAATGGCAGCAAGATTCCTAGGAGCAGAAGGTCCTTCAACTTCTGGTGGGTCAACCACTTCTGGAATGACCAAGCTTGGGTCTTCCTCAGAAGGATTTTCCCTCAGAAAGTCAAAGAGAGTCCTGAAGTCTCCAATCAAAACAGAGTATTGAGGTCTCCAGACCATAATTTCCCTGCAAGGATTAGCTTCCATTGCAGCAGCAATTCTCGCTTCTTCCAACTCATCCACAAACCGCTTCTCCTCAACAGCAACACTGTTTCTGAGGGGATGATAGTAGATACCATTATCACCCTCCAGAAGATAACCAGCATAACCAGGGGCAGCAGCCACTAGTCTCCTCTATACTCCCATTGCTCCTACTTGAAAATCCTGGAGAAAGCTTCTCCAGAGGTTTCTCGTAGAAACATCATCAAGACCATTGAGGAAAGCATCCTTTAGAAGGTCCAGACTGCTAATCACCTCATGTCTGAACAGCTCCAGGTAGATATAGGGTTCAGGTTCCGGTGGGTTGAAGGTGAATTTGTAGTCAGGATAGATAAGGCAGTAGGGTTTGGATTTTCTGGTAGGTAGGGGATGGGATAGAGAAGGTGGAGGTGCGGTGTTTGAGGAAGATGGGACATCTGTGGGGATGATTGATGTGGATGGAGTATCAGAAAATATCTGGTGTGAAGAGGATGGAGTATTTATGATGGGGGTTGGTGAGAATGGTTTATCAGAAGGAGTTGGGGGATGGATACTTAGAGGTGTATGGTTTAAGACAGGAGTGGAAAGAGAAGGTGGAAGAGGATTTGGTATAGAGAAGGTGTTTTGTGGTTCAGAAGGAAGTGGTTGGGTAGAAGATTGAGGAACAGAAGGAGGAGGAGTAAAAACATGTCTAGTAACTATTGCAGAAGGAGCATTTGTAGATCTGGGAGTGCGAAAAGAATCTCTGATCTTCTACTGCCTATATTCTGGAGTGTTCACCTTGTCAGGATCATAGGCGACCCTCTGCTTCTTGGCTTGCTTGGCCTCATCTTCTTGAGCCTTTATTTTTAGCCTAGCCTGTTGTTTCTTCTGATCCTTCTTCTAAAGATCAGCTTTGGACAGAAGTACTCTGCCACGGATCCAAGCAGGATCAACTTTTGATTGTTTCCTAACAGAATCTTCTAAGTGATGCTTGACAGCCTTGTGAAGTTCTCGATGGAACAAAGTGGCAAAACCTTCAACAGGAACTCTTCTTGACAGAATGTCAGGAAAGCTTGTACCAACAGAAGATACTGTCTTGATGAGATCAAGTTTGAACAAATCCACACCGTTGAAGACGGGACCTTGAACCACTCCAAGAAATTGGGACGCATCAAGAGTCCTGATGGAATCCAGCAAATTGCTTTCAGTCAGAATGTCTGATATCATTCTAGCGAAAGGAATAGTGTTCCTTGGAATATGAGGGTACTTTTCCCTTTCATCTTCTCTTGACTCAACAATAGAAGTTTTCAGATTCTCAAACAGAATGTTAGAGATGTTGAGTTCTATCTTTCTGCCAATGCAGAAGAGAGTATACTTGTGATCCAGACTGATGTAGGCGGAGGAGGAGAATAACTTCTTTCTGTGGTGAAGAGAACCCAGAATAATCTCAGCCCATACTTGATAAAACAGCCTTAACGTACCCGTTTTATGAGATTCAGTTCCGAAAGCAAGAGAGATTTGTTGTTCAACTTGATACCAATTAACCCTTCCAGGTTGAGGACCGGTGCAACCTTCTTCATCATCCAGGCTGTATAGCTTCCTGATGAGCTTTTCAGTAATGACCACTTCATGCCCTAGCACGAAGGAAATGATAGCAGTTGGAGTAACCGTTGCATGTACCCAGAAGTCCTTCACAAGTTCAGGATAAATTGGTCCAACCAATCTATCGAGATAGTTTGACCATCCTTGCTCTAATATTCTGGCGTCACACAGAAAACCGTTTGCTCTTAGGTTGTTGAAGTCCACAGCGGACTCACAGAGAACTTCCAATTCTTCAGTGGGAATCATGCATGTTTTTAGAGGAGCATACCCATTTTTGCGTAGAAGAATCTGAGTAGAGGTGAGTCTTTCTACTGGGCTCGATGAACTTGAAGATGAATACATGATGATTATGCTTGAGTTCAGATCATAAACTAGGCTTTGAAGGAAACAAATGAAGAGAGAGAGATACACAAATGGAGAGAGAGTGAAAAAGATGAAATGAAGATGAAGCGGGTTATTTAAACGATTTGAAAAAGAAATAGAAAAAAAATAAAAAAGAAAACCGTTTTAAAAGAAATGATTACAAAAAAAATCATCAATATGCATTTAATGAGAAATGACGTTAGGAGAGATAATGTGACAAAGTGAAATGATTTGCACAATTACCTAGGGCAGCGTCTCCTCAACTGCATGCTTATTACCAACCGTACAGACACGTGTTCACCATTAGAAACTGATAGATGACAGCTGTGTTGTTCTGAATGGACTTTACACCTTCTGATTCTGATCACTGCTTCTGATTGTCATTCTTTAGAAATGATCTAGTTCTGATAGGATCATCTTTCTTTCCAAGAATCACATCTTCTGAGTGAGCTGATGAAAGTCTAGATGATCTTTTGATTGTTGGCTCTTCAGAAATCCTGAGATTCTCTAAAGATGCAGCAACTTGATCTTTTGATCCATTGCTTCTGAGACTTTCAGCTTCTGGAGCTTTGCTTCTTGGTTCTACAGCTTCTGATATGTCAATATCTATATCTGCAAAATTCTCAAACTGCTTTGGTTTTTCAAAACCAAGCTTATCATCAAACCTGATATTGATTGATTCTTTTACAACCAATGTTTTAGTATTGTATACCCTGTAGCCTTTAGAGCGTTCAGAATATCCAAGAAGGAAACATTTTTGTGCCTTAGAATCAAACTTCCCAAGATGATCTTTAGTATTCAAAATAAAACACACACATCCAAAAGGATGAAAATATGAAATGTTGGGCTTTCTGTTCTTCCACAATTCATAAGGAGTCTTATTTAGAATAAGTCTTATATAGATTCTATTCTGAATATAACAAGCAGTGTTTATTGCTTCTGCCCAGAAGTGCTTAGCCATATTGGTCTCATTGATCATGGTTCTGGCCATTTCTTGCAGAGTCATATTCTTTCGCTCTACAACTCCATTTTGCTGTGGAGTTCTAGGGCAAGAGAAATCATGGGCAATACCATTTTCTTTGAAGAACTCCTCAAAGAATATGTTCTCAAATTTGCCACCACGATCACTTCTGACCTTTATGATTTTGCACTCCTTCTTAGATTGGATCTGAGTGCAGAATTCAAAGAACACTGAATGAGACTCATCCTTGTGTCTTAAGAACTTTACCCATGTCCAGCGGCTATAATCATCAACGATGACTAATCCATATTTCTTCCCTCTGACAGATGCTGTTTTGACTGGGCCAAACAGATCAATGTGCAAGAGTTCTAACGACCTTGAGGAAGAAACAACATTCTTAGACTTGAATGCAGGTTTGGAGAACTTGCCCTTCTGACATGCTTCACAAAGAGCATCTGATTTGTATTTCAGATTAGGGAGTCCTCTGACAAGATTTAGTTTGTTAATCTGAGAAATCTTTCTCAAACTAGCATGACCTAATCTTCTGTGTCAGACCCATTGCTCTTCAGAAACAGACATAAGGCAAGTTACCTTCTGATTGTTAAGATCTTGAAGATCTGTCTTATAAATGTTGTTCTTTCTCTTGCCTGTAAATAGGATTGAGCCATCCTTCTGACTTACAGCCTTGCAAGACTCTTGATTGAAGATTATGTGATAACCATTTTCACTTAATTGACTTATGGACAATAAGTTATCAGCTAATCCATCTACTAGAAGAACATTAGATATAGAAGGAGAGTTACCAGACTTTATGGTTCCTGAGCCAATAATTTTGCCCTTCTGATCTCCTCCAAACTTAACTTCTCCAGCAGATTTAAGCACCAGGTCTTGGAACATAGACCTTCTTCCTGTCATGTGTCGCGAGCACCCAGAGTCCAGGTACCATGACATTTTGTGCTTTGTCCTCTTTGCAGCTAAGGATATCTGCAACGGGAATAATCTTTTCCTTAGGTACCCACAATTTCTTGGGTCCTTTCTTGTTAGTCTTTCTCAAGTTTTGATTGAACTTGGGTTTAGCATAATAGTTAACAGGAAGAACAACATGATAATTTTTATTCTGAGTTCCATGATATTTCTTAGGCTGTGTCACATGCTTCTTAGTGTGTGTTATGTGAAAGCTTTGAGCATGTGAGGTGTGCCTAATATCATGGGAGTGGCCAAATTTAAATTGGTTATATAGAGGCTTGTATGATATTCTCATATCATCCACAGAATCAAGCTTGTATGGAGTTTCACCCTCATAACCAATACCGACTCTTTTGTTTCCAGACATAGCATATATCATAGAAGCAAGTTGACTTCTGCGAATACTTCTAGATAGAAACTTCTTAAAACTCAAGTCATATTCTTTCAGAATATGATTCATGCTAGGAATGGACTTTTCTGATTCAGAAGGAGATCCACTATCTTTGGATAATTTTAAAACCTTTTCCTTCAGTTCAGAAATTTCCAATTCCAGCTTCTTAGTTTCAAATTCAAATTGCTTTCTCAGCTTTTTTTATTTGATACTAAGATGAGCCTTGAGTTTCAGAAGTTCAGTTAAACTGGAAACTAACTCTTCTCTAGATAGTTCAGAAAATACCTCTTCAGAATCTAATTCTGATGTAGATTCTGATCCATCATCCATTGTGGCCATTAGTGCAAAGTTGGCTTGCTCTCCTTCAGAGTCTGATTCTGATTCTGATTCAGAATCATCCCATGTTGCCATAAGACCTTTCTTCTTATGAAACTTCTTCTTGAAATTCTCCTTCTGTAGTTTTGGACATTCATTCTTGAAGTGTCCAAGCTCATTGCACTCATAACAGACAACTTTTTTCTTATCTGATCTTTTGATACCAGAAGATTCTCCTCTTTCAGGCTTCTTTGAACTTCTGAAGTTCTTGAACCTTCTTTGCTTGCTTTTCCAGAGTTGATTAACCCTTCTGGAGATCATGGATATTTTATCTTCTTCTTTTGATTCTGATTCTTCAGAATCTTCTTCTTCAGCCTGAAAAGCGTTAGTGCATTTTTTAAAATTAGATTTTAATGCAATAGACTTACCTTTCTTCTGAGGCTCGTTTGCGTCCAGCTCTATCTCATGGATTCTCAAGGCACTGATTAGCTCTTCCAAAGAAACCTCATTCATATTCTTTGCAATCTTGAATGCAGTTACCATTGGACCCCATCTTCTGGGCAAGCTTCTGATGATCTTCTTTACATGATCAACCTTGGTGTAGCCTTATTCCAGAACTCTTAATCCAGCAGTTAGCGTTTGAAATCTTGAGAACATCTTCTCAATGTTTTCATCGTCCTCCATCTTGAAGGCTTCATATTTCTGGATTAGAGCAAGAGCTTTAGTCTCCTTGACTTGGGAATTTCCTTCACGGGTCATTTTCAATGACTCATATATATCATAGGCAGTTTCCCTGTTAGATATCTTCTCATACTCAGCATGAAAGATAGCATTCAGCAAAACAGTCCTACATTTGTGATGATTTCTGAATTGCTTCTTCTGATCATCACTCATTTCTTGTCTTGTAAGCTTTACACCAGTAGCTTTCACTGGATGTTTGTAAAACGGGTCGTTCTCTTTCCCCTTAGGGTAGAAGCCGCGACAGTGTTCATCCATCTTCCATTCACGAAAAAAACAAAGCTTGTACGAATTGATCCATGGCGAACTAATCCTTTCGAGTTAATCTTCCGTATTCAGGTTCCAAAAACTATGAGATTGTTATAATTTTGCAATAAAATTTCCTTCAATTATATATGTTGTTTATCTTTTGCTTAATTTGATATTCATAATATATATTGTTTGGTTCGATTGATTATGTTTTCCAATTTATTTGCGTTTACTCGTTGCTTAATCGTTAATTCGCTGTATGCTTAACCGAATGCTTAATTCGGCAAACGGGAAATATAATTGGTATAATATTGTTGCGCTTGCTGATCAGATTATAATCGAACGGGAACGGAATCCGCTTAGGATAGTGAAATTATAATAGTCGATGATTAGTAGGAACCGGATCGGTAGATTGACTTATTTCATAATCACTTATTTCAAAACAGCTTATTTTCATAATCACTTTTGATAATCTTTTTTTTTTCCGACCAAACCAACCCCCCTTAATCGATTTAGCTTTTAGTTAATAAAATCAAGAATCCTTGCGATACAACTCGAGCCATTGTCGCTGTACTACGTTTTACAAAATACTCGTTTTTTACCCGCGCGCGACAGCGGATCACTAGTGCTATAAAAAAACCCCTCATGACTGATGAATTTACTGCCAAAAAGTTAAGGGTCTCTTATGCTCGAATCCTAATGGAGGTAGATGTCACCAATGAACTCAAAGATTTCATCAATATTAGATATCTTATAGGAGGCAAATTCCATCAAAATATTTATTATGAATGGAAACCTCCCTTTTGTAAGCAGTGTAACAAAGTGGGAAATGTATGTGAAAAGCCTAAACAAGTGGTAGTCTAGAATGGGACAGTAAAAAAACAATCGGAAAAACAGGAGAATAGCCTACAACAACAACCTGAGGAAGGAAAAGAAACTGGAGCCGAGAGTGCTCATACTGCTACTGAAGATACAAGAATGAAGTCAACTATTTGAACTATGGTAAAAAATCCCAAACATAAGGCCAAGGAAAATGCAATGGAAAATGGGGAAAAACCACATGATTATGGCATAGGATGCAAGAATGGTTTTGATGTGTTAAGTAAGGGTATTGAGACACAAATGTTTGACCCCAAGGTCCCATGATTTTGACTTGGAATACTAGGGGCATCAATAAAAGAGCAAGACACAATGAGATAGGGTCCCATCTCAAGAATATGAATGTGCCTTATTGTATTTTGCTAGAAACTAGAGTTAAAGAAAACAATGCTAATAAAGTTAGACATACGGTGGGTAACTATTGGAATTGCTTGGATAACTATGAACATCACCCCAATGGGAGAATATATATTATGTGGAAGCATACTCATATGTTGGTCAATAAAATTAAACGCTCTGAGCAAATGCCGCACCGTGATGTGAATAATCTGGATGGGCAAAAGAGGTTCTGGATGATTGCAATTTATGTTCATAACCAAATTGCTAAAACAAGACTCTTGTGGGAGGAAATAAAAAATCTTGCTGCTAACTTAAAGGAGCCTTGGATAATCTTAGGTGACTTTAATAATGTCATAACTGTGGCTGATAGGGTTGGGGGATGTCCAGTTCAATATGGGCAATTTGGTGATATTTAGAATATGATGCATGATGTAGGGCTCCTTGTCCAGTGCAATATGATGCATGATGCGGTACTGGGAGTCACTATACCTGGTCAAATAAATAGAAAAATAACATTATCTATTCAAGGCTAGATAGAGCTATTTGCAATTCAGACTAGTACACTACTTATCCTAACAGTGAAGTTGCAATCCTACCTACATATATCTCAGATCATGCACCTTTGAGGATAAGCATTTCACATACCAATCACAAGTGGCAGTTCAAACAACCAAGGTTTAAATGTGTGAACATTACTGTTGAGAATGATGACTTCATGGATAAAGTCAAAGATAGTTGAAAGGGGATTGTGACAGACACACTTATGTACATTCTTTGGAAAAAGTTAAAAAGACTTCAACCTATCATGTGTGGCTTTAATATGAAGAGTAGTAATGAAGTTAAGAAGATCAAAGAGCATAGAGAGAAACTTACACAGGCCCAGTAGAAACTTTTCAATGATTAAATGAACCAGAACCTTGTTATGGAGGTCAATCTTTGGACAAAAGAACTGTTTCATTCTACTGAATATATTTGACTGCTTAACACATTTTCTAGACCAATTTATAATTTTTTATATTTCATGATCACTTGGTTTAATTCAACAATTTTAGATTCATGATCTTGACATTTATTGCATGTAGAATTTTTTACTTCTTCTAATTCTAGTTTTGTAATTCATCATATGAATTTATCATCAATTTCAGTGTCACTAACCTGATGATCTTCATCACTTGAATGATGTGATGTCATAAATGCCTTGCATGCATGATCTTCAACTGAAGATGAACTTATTTCTTTGTCATTCCATACTACATATGGTTTCTTTAGCCTCCTGTCCTTCTTACTTTTGAATTTATTCTTCTTTTTAAGTGTAGGGCATTTACTCTTGACATGTCCTATTTTTCCATATTCAAAGTAAGTAACCTTCCTTATTGGTGATTCTTTCTGAATGATCTCCTTTTTCTTTTCTTTTCTTAAGAACTTTTAAAACCTTTTGATAAGATCATTATCTTCATCAGTAGGGAACTCATCCTCTCGATTACTATTATGATTTTTTACTTTAGTCTTTAAGGTAAGACTTTTTGAATTCTTTATTTCATCTTCACGTCTTTCTAGTTTTTCAAGTTCTATCTCATGATCTTGAAGTTTACCGAGCAATTCCGCAAAAAACATTTTTGAAAGAATTTTCTTTTCTGAAATAGTTGTTACCTTTGGTTGTCAAGCTTTTGTTAAAGATCTAAGCACTTTTAGATTTAATTCATCATTTGTAATTTTTTTATCGAGAGCCATCAAATGATTTGCTAAATGACTACAGCGTTTTTTAAGCTGATAAACATTTTCAACATTTCATAATCTTTGTGATAAAGTGTTAAGTTTAGATCTTTTTACATCTTCTGTGCTTTCATGTGTGACTTCTAAAGTATCACAAACCTCCTTTGTTGTTTTAAAACGAGATATACGAAAGAATTCATCTATACCTAGAGTTGATTGAAGCATATTTTTTGCCTTCTTCTCAAATAGGACTTTCTTCTTATAATCATCATCATAATCATTTTAAGAGTCTTTTACTTTTTCTTGTTTTACAATATCGATGACCGTATTATGAACATAAGAACCATTTTCAACATCATCCCATATATCATCTCCTTGGGCTTCAAGATACGCTTGCATGAGAATTTTCCAAAAATCATAATATTCATAACAAAACATGGAGGTTTATTGTTTTTTTAATAGGAAAATCCATTAGAAGAGAGGTTTGTTGCTACTACCACCATCTCTAAAACAGAATTAATGGAAGCCATCTTTACCTGAATCTAGGAACTAGTTACCTTAACCTGCTCAGATGCCAGTTCTAAGTATAAAGTGCAATCTAATAGGTGTGAATTAGATTTTTCAGATTTATAGAGTTTTTAAGTGATGGTTCTTATGTTCTTATTTTTTTCAAAAATATGTTAATTAACTTATGAATTAAAGTGTAAAATTTAAATGTAGAAAAGTAAAGAATACAAAGATGTACACTAGGTCCTCTTACCAATCAAGGGTACATCTATTTCATTCACACCCCATGAGATATTTTCACTATTGTTAGATCTTTGTACAAGCCTCATACCAAGACTTCCCCTACACTATTGTTAGATCTTTGTACACCAATTCCTTGATTTTCATAACACCAACAACAATGAAGGACTTTGAATCACCCCGATTCAAAGGACATTTTTCAACAAACAAAAAGACAACCCTTTCTAATTGCAAACACCTGTAAAAAAAATACTACTTTCTTACAAACAAAAATTCTCACACACTTGGTGAAATATAACAATAAACAGATAATTTTAGTAGTAACACACATTGCAACAGACTTAATAAATTTCAGAGCTTATTGTTTTTGTGATATATATTCTAAAAATTAAATTCTTTCATTTTCTCAAACAATTAATAACCACTTATGTGCTAAAATGCTCAAGGACTTAGAAACGTTTATTTGATACGAAAATTATGCACTAAAAATTTCACTTAAAAAATTATGAACACTAAATATTTTCTAAAAAAAAGGTTTATTTGAAATTTGAGACATTCACTCTCTTGAAGTGGGAGACAAAATCAAGAACAATTAGAAACACTCATTTAGGAATCCTAAAGAGGGAGACAAAACATCGATAAAACCAGGGGCGGAGCTACAGTCCAGCGAATTCGGGCACACGCCCGGACTCAACCCCTCTTTTTGTTGTATATTTCCCACCTAATCATCGATTTTTAGACAACACAAAAGACAAAATTAGTAATTTTGAAAAAAAAAATTAAGGTCAAAATTAATAAAAATAGGGTGTAAAATTTTTGGACAAAATCAACGGTAAATTTTTTAGATAAAATTAGTAAAAATAAGGTGTAAAATTAGTAAAAATAAAGTATAATTTTTTTGTCCGGATTCTAAAATTTGTAGCTACGCCACAAGATAAAACGCTATAAAACACCACAAAGAAAGCAACATGAGAGAAATCACATAAAAGGGATATAAATAAAATATTTAAACAAAGAAAGGAGATGAGAGGGCAGAATCTTTGAGAGAAAAGGAAGAGTCTTGGAAAAAAGGGTTAAATGACTTTCACCCCCTGCAATAGTAGCGAGATTTGTATTACACCCCTATCATATTAAAATTTTAAGTCTTTTGCCCCCTAAGAGGGAAAAATACCCCCCTGTAAAATATATATTTTTGATTTACCACCCTCGTGTTTACACGTTTAGGGGGTGCCCAAATATTACAGGGGGTAAATCAAATTTTTTTAAAAGGGCCGAAAAAAAACTTCTTTTAAAGGTTTACTTTTTAAATAGATACTAGGTTTTGAGATCATGAAAGTTTTTTTTTTTTATAAGCAAGATGGAACATTATTAGATACGAGTACTAGGGGTACTCAAAACCCGATACTACAACAATTAATTAAGAGATTTTAAGGCCACCAAAGGGGCTTGATACCAAGAATAAAAAGGTATAAAAGCTTTGCTTGCACCGGTCGAAAGCCAAATCCAAGAAACTATTTTAATGTTCACCACCACTTCATCTAGAACAATATCAGAGTTGTTGAAGATGAAATTGTTTCTTGAGTTCCAAAGTGACCATACCGTAGCCAACCAGATAATGCAAACCTGCTGTTTCTTTACACTCCCCTATAATTCTTGGAGAAAGTAAGAAAGATGGGCAGTGCCAACCAAAGTAACCACCATCCTAATATCTAACCAAGCGACAATCTTATCCCATACTTTTTCAGCAAAAGAACATAAGAAACCCAAATGAGCTAAATCTTCATTCTTCACCGAACAGAAAACGCATAATTTATCCTCCTCCCTATTAATGATATCCCTTATCACTAGTTGATATTTTGATGGAAGTCTATTTAATAAAAACCGCCAGCCAAACACCTTGATTTTAGACGGAACCACAGTACCCCAAATTCTGTTAATTGCCTCCAAAGTATTCACATCTACCGTCTCTTCTAAATTACGATCCCTCAAACGAGAGTAACAACTTTTAACCGTGAAACGAACTTCCACGCTTGGCCACCATTTTATCGAGTCTTCTCCTCCCAAGATCGGATTGATACCACCTAAAATTTCTAGCAATTCTAGAGCTTCCTGAAGAGCTACCGGATTGCCCAGTATCGAACCCGATTAAACGTGGAGATCCCAAGTCCAATCCCTGCTTAACCAGCTGCCCATTTCATTAACATATGCCTGTGGATTGCTGGACAGTAAAAAGAGCGAAGGGAAAAGGCTTTTGAAAGGTGTTCCGCCAAGCCATCTAGCATGCCAGAACAGAATTTTATCTCCACCGCCTAAATTGAAAGTAACAGCACCTGCAAAATAGTCAATAGAGTTAGTAAAAGACGAACCATCAGCCATCATATCTTTCCACCACACTGAGTCCTTCTTATTCAGCTTGAAATCAGAACCCATAATCATTTCTTTTTGCACATCTCCATATCGAGCTTGCAGAATGTTTTTCCAAATGGAATCACCATCAAGTAGCAATCTCCATTTCCACTTTGACAATAGAGCTCTATTTGAAGCAGCCAATATGCTTTCTCCCCAATCCACCTTCCTCTTTTGGTTTACAAACATTAGCCCAACTAACCCAAGTAATTCCCTTCCTTTCCTCATTCCCACACCATAAGAACCGACTCTGAATACGAATAATGTCTTTGATCACTTTGACAGGCGCCTTATAGAATGACATGGGGTAGATTGGGATCGAGGGTAAAACCGAATTGAGGAGAGTTACACGAACACCCATGGATAAAGTCCTGGATTTCCACAGAGAAAGTCTATGCTTCAGGTTACTCATCACCGAAATCCATGCATCGCATCTCCTAGGATTTATGTCCACTTGGATACCCAAAAATTTGAACGGTAACGTTTCCCTGTTGCAGCACAAAAACTGAGAGGCAGCCTCCAAAACCGACTCCTCCACATTCACTCCCAACACTTTGCTTTTAAGGAAATCGACCTTCAAACCCGATAACAATTCAAACCCTCTGAAGATTAATTTTATTGACCACAAATTTTTCCAAGAGGCTTTCCCAACGATCACTGCGTCGTCTGCAAATTGAAGGAGTTTTACTGCCTCCCCACCGTTCAAACTATAACCCTCAAAAGAGCCGGACATCGAGACGGAATTGAACAAAACTGACAAAACTTCAGCCACCAAAGTAAAGAGAAAGGGAGATAATGGGTCTCCCTGTCTAAGGCCTCTAGCAACAACGAAATCATCTGCCGGGCTTCCATTAACTAAAATAGACATTGAGCTAGAAAACACGCACGCTTCTATCTGTCTGCACCAGTTACTACCGAAACCGAACTTTACAAACAGTGCTCTCAAGAATTGCTAGCTAACGCAGTCATACGCTTGTTGGAAATCCACCTTAAAAATAAAACACTATTTCTTCCCTTTTTTTGCATGGTCTATGATTTCGTTTAGAGCTAACACCCCATCCAGAATTTGCCTCCCTGGAACGAAAGCAGATTGGGTTGGAGAAATTATTGAATTTAATACCTGCTTGATTCTATTAGCCAAGATTTTCGAAATAATCTTGTACAAACACCCGATCAAGCAGATAGGTCGATACTCCTTGAGACATTGAGGGTTGGCATTTTTTGGGATCAAAGATATGAAAGAGGCAGTGATAGCCTTTGGAAGGGAGGCAGATTTGTGAAAATCCATAACCAACTTGTAGATATCCTCCTGCATAAAGTTCCAGCATTTTTCAATAAAACCAAGATTGAAACCATTGGGACCCGGACATTTCTCGCCATCTGATTCCCACACTGCGGCTTTGATTTCATCTCTGGAAAATTCTGCCTCTAAAGCTCCTCTATCCTCCTCTGACAGTTTGTTGAAGTCATCATTTTCTAAAGTTGGTCTATTAAACAAAGACTCCTTGAATCTTCCTTAAAACTCTAGCAGTATCTCTTTTCTAATGCTAGCCACGTCTTTAATAAGTGAACCATCCTCAAGTTTCACAGCTACGATGTTATTTCTCCTCCTTCTTTCTTTGATTGCATGATGAAAATATATTGTGTTTAGGTCTCCCTCCTTCAGCCATTTCTGTCTGGACTTTTGGCGTAATAGACTTTCTTTAAGATGCAGATTTTTCCACAGATCATCCTTGGCCTCCCTACACCCCTGATAGTCACCATCCATCCTGTTAATCTTGTTTGAAGCTTCTTGAATATTCAGATAAAGCCAACCAAATTTCTCTTTATTCCAGCTTCTAAGAATGTTTCTGAAAATCTTAAGCTTTTCTTTCATCACAAAAGATTGATTTCCCGACACATGAATGGTATTCCATGAGCTTTCTGCAAAGGTTTTGAACTCTTTATCCTCAAACCAGCAATTGATCACATGGAAAGGTTTGGGCCCCCAATCCTTATCGTTTACAGATAACCAAATTGGGGCGTGGTCTGAAATGTCCCGATCTCCCACCTTCTGCCCACCAATCTTCCATTCATCGATCAAATCTGCGAACAGCAAGAACCTATCCAGCCGACTCTTGACACTACCCTCCTTTTGGACCAGGTCAACATCTTGCCAATAATAGGAACATCCACCAGGCCTAACTCATCTATGAACTCGTTAAATTCATGGGAAATACTACTATTGATCCTGCTACACCCATACCTTTCACTGACATCTCTAGTTGCATTGTAATCTCCCCCATGCACCACCACCCCGACGGGAGTTTTTGTTTAAGTTCCACCAATTCAGACCAGAGTAGACGCTTGTCGGCAATATGACAAGACGAGTAGATATTCACAAAGAAACATAGCTGACCTTGAAACTCTGCTCCAATGCCCACCGAACCCTCAGTGTTAAAGCTGAAAATAGGATTGATTATGCCTTTCTTCCATATAATGATCATGCCCCCTGAAGCTCCAACCGATTCCTTACAGGACCATTCACAATCATCAGCCCCCCAGAGACTTCTAACAAAATTAAAGTCCACCACTTGGGTTTTAGTTTCCTGCAAGAACACCATATCTTCATGGCCAATATCCATCATCTTCCTTAATCGCCTTCTCTTAATGGCACTCCCACACCCTCTGATATTAAAGGACATGATATTCATGTTGACCCCATTATTTTCTCCCTCTGTTCCTTCATGCATTCTGCATCGCTCTTTTCTAAGCCCTTAATGATCTCCACATATAGTTCCTTTCTCTCCCCCCCTGAGATTCTAATGGAAGTTAATTCCTGGCACACCTTGTCCACAACCTCTTGTGATTCATACTTCTTTTCGACCTTCCTATCCAAAGGATAATAGGGATGCAACACCGAATTACCGCACGGGGTAGAACCCCCAGAAGATTGCACCGATTGTCCATGAAAACTTGGCTTCTTTGACTATTCCCCCATCATTAGGGTTCTAGGACGAGCCAAAATAGAGAAAAAAGATTTTGAGATCTCAAAGGTGGAATCATGTGAACTGTTTTTAATGGGCTCCTTATTCTTCCCCTTACGCAATTCGCAAGCCAGACTTTGGGCCTTTACTGCCCTAAAATTCCCTCCCTCACTTTGAGCCTTTTTTGGTCCCTCAACTTGGGCATTGATATTGGGCTTTTGCTTTTTTCCCAACCAAACAAATCCGCTTGAGATGATGCCTTTTGACCAATCATGTCCACGTCTGAAAATCCACCCTTATTCCATTCTCCTAACTGAACAACAAAACTGTTAGTTGGCCTTTTGTCAAACCTTTTCTTAAAGCAAATGTCCAATCTCCTCTTTTCTGCCAAAAACCTCTCCTTTTCCACAGCTTTTTGAAACGTCTTTTCGTTCTGCTGCAACGTCTGCCGTGGTGTAGTATCATTAAAAGTTTTTTCCAACCATTGGAATAATCCTTAGACTCTTGGACAAAAGACAACATATTATCCTTTGAGTCTTGACAACCCCAGCTACCAACTTCCTCATCAGAAAATTCCCCAGGAACGCAACTGGACTCACCATCATCGTCGCAATCACGTTGAACAATTCTCAAGGGGCCGTGATTGTCTTCAATGACCTTTATCCGGAAGACATCCCCATTGATGGATAAATTATGAGTCTGATTCAAATCCAAACCATATTTAGTGCGAACAAGAATCCTGGCCACATCTAAACATTTAAGGTTTTTTGTATCTTCATCAGAATGAATGAATACACCGACCGGAGATGCTAGAAACCTGAACATTTTATCCTGCCATGCATGGCAAGGCAAACCAAACACTCTTAGCCACATGAGTCTTTCATTATTAACATCCTTTGATCGCCACGGTCTAATCTCTGCAAACCACAGAGGGATCCAATCAGAAGCTTCTGCGATAATATCTTTTAGTAAACCTTCCTCCCTTTCCTCCATTAAGCATATATTAGCACCCATTGGAGTTATTTTAATACCAAAATAACCTTCATTATTGAACCTTACTTGCATATTATACTTGTCCCCAGGCTTCTCTACCACCCCTACAAAAGCTTTCTGGAATCGAACCATATCCCATTCCTCCACATCTTGCTCAAGGTGAGCAAAAGGTACCTTTTTCATCTGTCGCTGCCCATTAGTCTCAGTACCCCCTCTAACTGTCTAAGCATTGGATCTCATATGACCACCCTTTTGCTCCCTCACCTCAGAGTGACCACCCACATACCAACGACCTCTTTGTTGTTTATCTCTTGATATTTCCCTAACCCTCCATCTCTCCGATGATGCACCTGGCCCACCCTTTCACCTACGCTTCCCACACACTCCCTACTAAATCTAGGGACGTTTGCATGGATCTTCCTGGACTCAACGATGATGTTGTCCAACTTGATCGCCATCATCCTTGCGTCTTCAACGTTAAAGAACCTCACAAAACCGAATCTTTTCCCACGTTTATCTCTTCTAGGTGGAAAAATGACTTCGTCGATATGCCCATAGTCCTTGAAAATGTCATACATCTTCTTCGCCCCATAATTATCCGGTACTTTCGTGAAGAAAAAAGTTCTTGTTTCTGCCTCTCTTCCACCTTGAAGGCCACCTTGTGCCTTGTCCCACCTATTCTTGTTTTTCTCCCTCCTATCCCTCCTTCGTACAACCTCCGTCCAAACTTGATCACCATTGGGTTTTTCCCACCCAATGTTTCTCTCTCTATTTCTCTCTCTACTCTCTCTCTCCATTTGTAATGAAAGTGGTTATCATGGTGATAAATTGAAACTCAATACATATAACTAAACGCAATTTAAAAATTTTATTGTCATTTATAATCATAGTTGTTTATCAATATTCAATTCTTATTTATTTTGTTATATTTATGTTTGAGTATTTTTAATTATTGATGTATCACCTACTCGAAAGTTCAGTTAGGTGAAATCAAGGAAAAATGGACTTATTTTTTCGATTTAATTAACAAAGTATTAATTTTTAAGTAAAATAATATAATGCAGAATATATTATTTTCTTAATAACAATAAGAAACCATGACAATTTATTTTAATTTGATATTTTTTTTTACAAACGGTACAAACGTTATGTTCCCACTGCAACGTGCGGTCCAGGTACAAACGGTATGGTCCCACCGCATCGTTCCCCCTATGGAGAGCGTATCTGGCGGCCCTGGGCATGGCGTCAACGTACGCAGATCAATGTGGAAGCCGTGGATGCGGGAGAAGTAGGAGATGATCCAGCTCTGAAACACAAACACGATAATGTATTAAAAATAAATACGAAATATAAATAAATAAATAAATATGATAATGTGTTAAAATAAAACGTACCGTAAGTAGTGTGCAGGGGTATGCCAGAGTAGATGCCCCCCTGTTCCACTGGTGAACGGTATCAAGGTCCATGAAGTAGCGGAGGTAGGTCACGTCGACGTACCTGACACTCTTGTCCATAAAGCATGCAGCGCCTACCACATGCATGTACCAACACCGGAGAGCGCAGCCGCGGTGATAGTGTGTGAACAGCTCGTCACCCTCACCCTCAGCCCCGGCAGCCGCGTTCAGATGGTGCTCAAAATAAACGCTCAGTGTGGTGAACCGGACATGAGGCCCAGAAGTTGTGGCGCACTCAAAGTGAGCAACCTCGTGCTCCATGCCCAAGTAGAGCATCATCCACTCAATGGCCTCCACCCTCTGGATCTTGGAGTGGGTCAACAGCGGCCCCCTAATCGGCAGGTGGAGA
Organism: Vicia villosa; assembly: GCF_029867415.1. Lineage (NCBI taxonomy): Eukaryota > Viridiplantae > Streptophyta > Magnoliopsida > Fabales > Fabaceae > Vicia > Vicia villosa. The sequence continues at coordinate 13,852,548 of NC_081184.1, read as the reverse complement.
AGACACTGCACGTCGTGCAAGGTGATCGTCATCTCCCCAACCGGCAAGTGGAAAGAGAACGTATCCTTGTGCCAGCGCTCCACAAATGCCCCCTGCATGCCGGTGCTGATCGTGGTGTACCCCGTCATGCAGAGCCCGCTGAGCCCTGAACCTCGCACATGGTCGTTAAACCACTCAGCTACTGGTTTAAACAGATCGAAAATCTTGCGGGCGTGGTTGACCATTTTCAGCGGCTCTCTCTCTTGTTACAAAAAAAAACAAATAAGCGACATATATTAAATAAGCGGACATATATTAAATAAGCGACAAATAAACTGTTAGATTATAAAAAATGGTGACAAATAAACGGTTAAATTAAAAAAAATACCTCTCCCTCCCAGATCCGCCGAGCGACGTGATCGTGGTAGTGAATCAGCACGGAAGTGTCAAAGGGCCCTCCCGGATAGCCATCCTCCTGCTCGTCCTCCTCCCCGGCTGGAGGGTCAACATCCGGTACACCCTCCTGCTCGTGGTATGACACTGGCACCTCCTCCTCCTCCTCCTCTCGCTGGCGGGAAGAAGATACCCGAGCCAGCCGACTCCTAGATCCTGAAGCAGATGTACCCTCTCCCACGTCCACGGGAACTCGCACACGGCGTCCCCGGCCCTGCCCCCGTCCCTCGGTCGACGCCAGCTGCGCCGCCGCCCGCTCGCGTCTAGCCGACGCAGTCTGAGACTCTCTCCCCTGTCTGATGTGTGCTGGTTGGTTGTCTGACATGTTCCTGTAAACAATTGAAATCGATTAATATGCGAGACAAAAGAAGAAACAAAAAAAATTGAACTTCTGATACAGTTCGGAAGTTCATTTCCGAAAACTGGGATGGAGGTGTTTTCGAAAATGAACTTCCGAAACACCCCTGCGCAGAACTTCTCTGCAACCTCCAATGGCAGACCCCTAAACCAAACATCAAACCTATGTCTACACATTCTAAACATCCTAAATATCAGTATAAACCTAACCTAATACATTTTTTGCTATTTGTAAACACCCTGATATACATTTTAATCATAGATCTTAAAATCAAAATGCTTACCGATTGAATGGATTGGAGGACTTTTGAATGTAATAGAGCAAGTAGATGGAGCCTTTAAGGTAGCTTGGAACTGGTTTGCACAAAAATCTCTTGGGGTGTGAGTTTGGAAGAAGTTTAGGGTAAATGATTTGGGGGAGGGGGCTGTTTTGCTTAATCTGAAAAACGCAATATATTTCGGAAATGAACTTCCAAAATGGTGTTTTCGGAAGTGCATTTCCGAAATAAGTCAAATTTTTTTTTAAAAAAGGCGCTTTCGGAGATGCATCTCCGAAAACACCTTTTTCTTGCATTTCGGAAGTTCATTTCCGAAGTCAGGGGTATTCTGGGTTTTTCACGAGAGGTGAGCTAGAAGGTTGGGAGGTGGCCAAAGAAATTCTCTTCATAATAGCTACAAACACTTTAGAAAGTAGCTATAAAATATGAAACTATTTATGGCAGCAGCAATAATACTTTTGTTTACACACGCCATGCATGTCACCTGGATATTTTGAGCAAGCGTCTAAACACCCCCGAATATTACATTCTTCTGGCCCTACATTCCAACAACAATATACTTCACATTTTGGAGGAAAATTTGCTTCTTTTCCTAAAAATAAAAAATAAAATGCCATTAGAAACTATATGTGAATGTGAATCATAGATATATAATTACATTGATTAAACAAAAGATTATAGAATTAGTGCCACCTGATGCTATGATTACAAGAATGCATAGGATTGCAAAGGTATAATGGAGAATATTAATGCGAGTAGCCATTTTTATTTCTATGTTAGAAAGTTAGACAATCAACACCATGCAATATGCTGCAATTTAAGGTGACAAGTAAAGTTAAAACAAGTAAATTAAATGAAAGAAAATGATACCATTTGATGAAGAGTTTTTGACATGTAATCAAAAGTAAAATTCTTTGACTGTTGTTGATAAAATATATCTTTTATCTTACATATTTATATGTACTTTCTTTTTAAATATTTGTTTACTTGATCAACATCTATTTTTATTTATAACATCCTACAAAAATAGTAAAAAAAAAATGGTATTAAGATAGTATAATAACCACTATTTTTTATTTAATAATTTATATATTCAAATTATTAGAGAAGTTTGTTTTTTCTCATTAAGAAAAGAAAAGCACTTGTTTAATAAAAAAAAATAAAAGAACAATAAAAAAACATTAACAAAGGTTGTTAAGTCAATTCACCTCCCACATGACTTAAGAAGAAGTGCGGTGATAATTTTGTAAATATTTGTATCTTAGTTAGGTCGGGTGCATTTAAAACTGACTTAACAAATATTTAATAAAAAATTATAATTCACATTAAATTTCTAAGTCAGATGTGTTAACTAACTGCCTTAAGATGTCTACTTATTAAGTCAGGTGTCTCCCACCTGACCTAAGAAGTTTAAAAAATCGTTTTTTTTTTTTAAATAAGCAATGGAATTATAAGGAGCAAAAGAGATGCTCCACACGAAAACAAAGCGGAAAGCTCCTACCTCTCAAAGCAATCAAGAGGTAGAATATTCCAATAGTAAAAATTACAAAGGTTCACCTTCTTATAAGAAGAACAAAGCCAACACCACGAATTATAATAAATTATCTCCGACATACATTCGGTGAAACTAAAAGAGACCTCTTTGAAAATCACCGCATTACGCTTTATCCATATAGACCAAACCGTAGCTAGCCAAACGATTGCCACTATCATTCTCTTAAAAAATCGTTTACATATTTATTTATAAAGTATTGTAATTTAATTTCTCCCCAATTCCAAACTTATTAGTTTTTTGAAATGCCGTCTCGCACTTCTTTCCACCCAAATTGAAAAACCCTAATCAAAACACACAGCTCTTAAAACACACTGAAAGGCAACTAGAACGAAACTCTCTAAAAAAAATTCAAGAGGTTAGTCTTCTAAAACACTAATTTTCTTCTTTTTCTTATAGTTTTGTTTATTTTTACATAAATCCTCCATCTGGTTTAAACCCTACAAAATAAATAAGAAATATTAAACGTAAATTACAATTTACAAGCTAAAACATTTTATTTTATGAATATTTTATTTTTACCAATAAAAGGTAAAAGGATTTGAAGAAAGACGGAAGGTTGCAGAAGAGAAGACTATGCCATTGTGTCTGTCGTTGTTTTTTTTTTTTGTAATCAAGAAATAATATTAAACGGAGAACTAAGGGTTCTCCAACCCGATTACAAAAAGAGGGCGGGAAAGGCCGGCAAAAAGAAAAATTACACACCAAATACCCCTACGAAAGAAAAAGGAGCGGATCCTTACTAAAATCGTAAAAAGAATAGTTGGGATGAGTAATCTCTCCACAAAAAGACCATTTCCAAGCCAATAACTTAATGTTCCAAACGGTATTGTTTACGCTCCAAGCTTCCTTCCTAAAGCGAACTCCATTCCTAATTAACCAAAAAGACCAAACGGTGGCAAGCCACACGACAACCAATTTACTATCTCTAATCCTACAAGAGCGGAAGAACAAGTGCCACTCCATAAAATGCGGTAAACACTTATTTTCCAAAATTCCCTCTTTACCAATCCAATAAGCTATGTCATTCCATATCTTTGTACCCACCAAACAACCAAAAAAGAAATGATCTCTATTTTCCGGGACTTTACCACACAACACGCAAAAAGTATCATCCACGGGAAAATGTATACCTCTACTACCCAAACCGTCAATCATTGGAAGCCTATCAAGGAAAAGTCTCCAACAAAAAGCCTTGATTTTGAACGGAACATCCGCTTTCCACAAAATACCAAAAGCTCCATCATTAACATTTGGAGGACCGTACGAGATTTGAAACTTCAAGTAAAAATTATAGCAAGAAGAAACCGAAAAGTCCGAAGACGAACCTTCGGTCCATGTAACGGAATCACACCCATGTCTCCACCCGTTAAAAATTTCCACCCGCTCCCTCAACCTAACCAACTCCGCTTCTACCACATTGTTTTCCAACCTTAAACCAAAATCACCCCAACACCACGAATCTTGCAACCACCCCCCCATAACCGCCACCGATACACCCTTCAAAGTGGAGTTTAAGTATAAATTCGGAAATTCTTCTTTCAAAGAAATCCCTTCTAGCCAAGCGGTTTCCCAAAACGGAGTGTGGAACCCGTTATGCACATTAAACTTAACCTTGTCAACCATCGGATCCGAATGACACAAAGAATTAATTTTAACCAAATCCCTCCACCAAATAGAAGAAGAAGGAGTAGAAGAAGATGAGAAAAAATTTCGGAGAAATGAAGGAGGATTACTAACCTTACTATTGATCAATAAAGTGGAAGATAAATCACCGTAACGGCCTTTCAATACATCCATCCAAAGAGAACTCCGACCTTGAAGAATACGCCACCTCCATTTGTTGAGGAGAGAAATATTGAATAAAGCAATGTCCTTTATTCCAAGTCCGCCTTTGTCCATGGGCATACAAACATCTTTCCACCGCACCCAATGGATTTTTTTTTTCTCCTCTAAACCTCCCCAAAGAAATTTACTTTGCAAGCTATTAAATTTCTTCACCACCTTCGCCGGCATTCTATAAAAAGACATAGTGAAAATGGTGAGGGGGGTAAGCACCGATTTCAAGAGAGTGATTCTACCGCCTAAGTTCAAGAATCGATTAGTCCAACCATCCAATCTAGCTTTAGTCTTGATTAAGAGCGGTTCCCAAGTAGATTCCACCCTTGGATTCGACCCAATCGGAATTCCAAGGAAATTAAACTTGCTATCCTCCACCTTACAAGCTAAGAAGTGAGATGCCGCTTCCAAGAAATGAGGACTAAGATTAATTCCAATTAACTTACTCTTATGATAATTAATCCCAAGACCCGAAACAAGTTCAAAGGCTCTAAGAACTACCTTAATAGCACGAATATGCTTCCAACTACCATCACCCACCAATAAAGTGTCATCCGCAAATTGTAGGATATCCACCCTACTATTTCCTTTGATAACAAACCTTTGATATTCATTTAGATCTATAGATTTACTTACTAGCGCCGTGAGCGCTTCCGCCACCAAAACAAAGAGGAAAGGGGAGAGAGGGTCTCCTTGTCTCAACCCTCTAAACACACCAAACTCTCTCGAAGGACTCCCATTCACCAACACCGACATGTCACTTTTAAACACCAATAGGTCCATCCATTTCCTCCATCTATTTCCAAAACCCATAACTTTGAACATGAACCGAAGAAAAGACCAACTCACCTTATCATAGGCCTTTTCGAAGTCGACTTTGAAAAGAGAACACTTAACTCCTTCCTTCTTCGCATAATCAACCACCTCATTCGCTACAAGCACCCCGTCGAGCATAAGTCTACCGGGAACAAAAGCGGTTTGTCTAGGGGAAATAATAGAATTCAACACCTTTTTGAGTCTCCCCGCCAAAAGCTTAGCCGCCACTTTATAAATACACCCCACCAAGCAAATAGGCCTATAATCATCCAAACCCAAAGGATTGTGTTTCTTAGGGATAAGAGTTAAAAAGGAAGAAGTGATAGCCTTAGACAAATTATTCCCTCCAAAAAAGTAGTCGAAAAAATTAAGAAAGTCTTCTTTTAAAAAGAACCAACATCTTTTAAAAAAGAGAAAAGAATACCCGTCCGGACCCGGGCTTTTGTCTCCTCCACACTCCCAAACCGCCTCTTTAATCTCATCATGAAGAAAAGGTTTCTCCAAACCATCCGCCTCTTCCTTACTTAGAGTTTTGAAAGGAATACCCTCTAAGAAAGGTCTAGAAAACTCCGGTTCGACAAATTTCTCCTCAAAATGCTTGAAAACCGTTTCCCTAACATCATCCACCGATTCCACCACACCACCCGAAGAAATAATAGGACCGATATGATTGATAGTTCTTCTTTGTTTCAACATCTTGTGGAAAAATTTACTATTGGAATCTCCCTCTCTAATCCAACTCAATCTCGACTTTTGGAGCAACATATTTTCTCTTATCCGCAAATTCTTCCAAAAATTACAACAAGCTTCCTTCCTTCCCACCATAATACTATCAAAGTCAAAAACATCATCGGAAGCCAAAACCTCATCGGCCACATTCAACTTATTAACCCCATCCTCCATATCCAAATCAATTCTACCAAACACATCTTTATTCCAAGCTTTCAATTTCTCTTTTAATAACTTGAGCTTTTCTTTTAACACATAATCTCCACGGCCCTCCACCTTAATGCTTTTCCATTCTTTCTCCACAAAAGGAATGAAGGAATCATCACTAAACCATTCATTATTGAATTTAAAAGGCTTAGGACCCCAATTCTTATGGTCCTTTATGATCCAAATTGGGCAATGATCCGAAATATCCCTATCCCCGATGAGTTGACCCATAACCTTCCATCTAGACACTACATCGTTGGAAACAATGAAACGATCAATTCTACTCATCGCCTTTCCATCGCCGCTAAACCAAGTGAATTTCTTCCCTTTGCAAGGTAAGTCCACCAAGTTGCTTTTCTCAATGAATTCCGAAAAAAGCTCCATCTCTCTTTTATTCACATGCAACCCGCGGCCTTTCCTTTCTCTATGATTTGTTATCGCATTGAAATCCCCTCCAATGATCCAATCCCCGTCCTTGTAATCCTCCTTTAGCTCAAGTAATTTCTTCCATAACTCAATCTTTTTGTTCACAAGACAAGAAGAGTAAACGTTAAATAAGTAATAAAACTTATTCTCCCAACAAGCTTTTATTCCTAAATAACCTTCTCCTCTAAAACTATTAATGACCTCCACTTTATTATTCCACAAAATGATCAAACCACCCGATCTACCAACCGAATTGGAAAAAGAAAAATCCACTTCCGGATGGTACCAAAAAGACTTGGCCAAACCTCCCTCCATGTTTACAATCTTAGTTTCTTGAATAAAAAAAACATCCGCATTACCTTTTTTGATTAAAGCTCCAATCCTCCTTCTTTTGAGCGCATTCGCTCCCCCCCTAATATTCAAGGAGCCTATAATCATTGTTCACCTTCTTTGTTCTCCTTCCTTGTCTCCCCTTTCTCCAAAGAAATTATCTTAGTCAAAAGATTTTCCCTCCCCTTCGAGTCCACCACCCCAAGAGCAACAATAGCCGAACACAGTTTGCCCCCAATGTCTACCTCCATTAACTTCCATTGTCTCTCATTATTTCTCCCAATATCCGATTCTTCAATTTGTTCCCCGTAACAAATAGAATTATCACCATTTACCACCAAATTCGTTGTCCCCTCCGAGATATTAATAGGATTCAAAATAGGACCATTAATATAATCTCCACTAACCTCCGAAACAGCCCCCTCCTTAACACCCTTCCTGTTTTTCTTCCTCCCTACCCTCTCGTTAATCAATTTCAGTCTCAGCTTTTTCTTAAAATTGATTTTAGCCGTTACCTCATCCTTGGCCAAAGAACATAAAACCTTGCTGGGAGAACAGCTAACCTCCTTGCTGTGAATTAAATCTGTTCCAGAACACACAGTCTTCGGTTCAGAGAGCTGGGACGGAGCAGCGGTGTTCGAAGCAGCAAATTTGCTTGCAGCGGTACTGTTGGTAATGTCACGAGCCTGGCGTGCCTTCAGCACAGCATCATCAAACTCCCCCGATACTGTTCTTTCCATACCACCTTCGAAGCTTCCACCTTGTCTCGCAGCAGCCCTGTTAACTCTCGGAACAGCGTCTCTTATGTCTTTAACATTACACACAGCAACCTCACTAGGCACCCTTGTTGAGAATTGAGAAATACTCTCCTCCGAACCGTCAGCCGACAGGAAATCATTCTGAAAATTCTCATCACCATAGAGACGATCCTCCGAATCAGAGGAAGAAACATAAGTAGATGGAGCTTTATCATTGGCTGCAGCGACGAAAGGCAGACCCCACCGGTCCTCCCTGATAGTTAAACAGAACCGCTTACCATCGATAATTACCGTAAGCGATTGAGGAGCCAAAAACGACAGTTGGACTTTGACCAAAATCCTGGCAACGTCAAAGTTGAGACCTTTAGACGTCCTCTCATCAATACAAACGAAGGTTCCCAACGATTCAGCCAAAGAGACAAAGAACTTCGCGTTCCAAGCGTGCACCGGAATGCCGTAAATTCTCAGCCACACTTCTCTGTGTTCCTCGATCATGCCCGCCTCCCACTTCTTGACATCACAAAACCAATTCTTCCACCAATCCTGCCCCTCACCGATCAAATCCTGAATGAATCCTTCCTCCGATTCTTCCAGAAGGCAAACATTACCACCCATCGGAGAAACTTTGACCGCAAATACCCCTTCCATCTCCATATAAGTTTGAATATTGTACGCTGTTCCCGGCACCGACACTTTCCCAACATACGCTTTGTCTAGTCTGTTTTTTATATCCTCCGAAGAATTAAAGAGAAGTTCCTTAACCGGATTGCCCTCCCCACCTTTCAACTTATTGTTATTTGGAATGCCCTTAACAACATTGACAAAGGAGTGATCTAGCGGTTTCACAAACCCCCCTCTGTTGAAATTTCCTCCTCTGTGCGGGAAGAAAGGTTTCACTGGATTTCTTGAGAAACCTCCCCGCTTCCTCTCAAACCGTGGCAGATTAACGTGTAGCTTCTTCTCCCCAATGACAACGTTGTCTAGTTTGACCGCGAGCATACGTCCATCTTCGACCTCCACGAACCTTGCGAAACCAAACCTCTTGCCAAAACTGTTCCTTCTAGGCGATATAGCCACCTCAACCACACTCCCTATACACCCGAATAGCTCAAATAAATCCTTCGCTGAGGAGATTTCTGGGAATTCGGAGACGTAGAAGGAAGTCACCACTTTAGATAACACAGGACGATTGCTGGAACTTCCCCCCAACGGGAAGACATCCCACCTAGAGGAAGTTCTAGCTGTTTGACGAAACCGCGATACCTGCTTCCACCCATCGTCTTGCTGAACAGATCTACGATACATTCCCGAAATTAACACACCCGACACCACCGAAGAACAGACGAGGTTTAACCTAAATCAAAAGAACGACCAACGGGAGCCCCTGACACCGAACAAAGAAGACACCGTTCCAGGAGTGGAACAACCCACAGACACAAATAGGTCACAAATCGAGAAGAAAAAGATGGTCTTCAGAGCGCTTATACCACGTTGGTCCCTGAAACCCTAAAACAGTATCAATTGAATCTTCTCACCAAGGTCCCTGAGCCCTAAAGCCAGGAATTTAAACCGAAGATGATAGGATTCGCGACACCGCTCTAGTAGCCTTCAGAAACCGCCGTTCACAGAGAAGAAAGCGCTCGCCGTAGATCACCGTGGGACCACCGGAAAACCCCAACCGGAAATCGCACTCTTTTCCATATTTTTTTCTAAATGTAATTTTGGGTAATTGTATGAAAGAAAAAATACGAATAAACAGACGGACGTAGAACAATGTAGATTCAACTTTCTTTTTCCCTTCAATATCTAATATCATTCAACTTTCTATTTTAAAAAAGGTTAAATACGTTTTTAGTCCCTATAAATATGCGACCCTGCATTTTTAGTCCCTCTAAAATTTTTCTTCAATGAATGGTCCTTCTAAAATTTTTATGCATGCAATTTCAGTCCCTGCTATTTTCTAAAATTTTAAAAACTGTTTAATTATCCTTTAATTTTTAAATTTTTGAATAATTTTTTTTATATATGTTTAGAATACTGTAAAATATTTATTTACCAAGTTTTAGAATTTTTTAAAACGAGAAGAATTAAATATGAATTTTTCAAATTTAAAAAAATAATGATAAAAGTAACGAAAATCTCAACTTAAAAATTAAATTTTGAGTTTCTTTTTTTTTTTTCAGGAACTTTTTAAAACATTATGAACATGTCTGCAAAATAATCATTCTAAAATATACATTGGTTTGACAGTAGGGACCGAAACTAGGTGCATAATAATTTTATAAGGACCATTCATTAAAGGAAAATTTTATAGGGATTAAAAATGCAGGGTCGCATATTTATAGGGACTAAAAACGTATTTAACCCTTTAAAAAATACCCTACTAAGCGTGGTCACTTTTTACCAAAAAGTTGTTTTGATAATGAACTGGCTCAGCAATGCAGGTATTCTCGCACTTTTGTAGGTTCTTTCCTAACTTTGATGATTTTTATGTTGTTGTCTTAAAGACTCTTAGCCATCTCTTTGGTCCTAGTAGTCTCAAATTAGAGATAAGTTAAATGATACATTTTTTCCACCCCAAATTCTTAGCATTATCCTATTTGCTATGGATTCACTTAATGGAAAAAAAGCTATCCAGTCAACTAATCAAGATAGGATTTCAACAAGAGCATTCCTCTTAATTGATTTTAAGATAATAGGATTTCAACAAGAGCATTCCTCTTAATTGATTTTAAGATAACTCTCAGCACATAGTTTAAGTATACATGAAGTAGATTACTGCATTAAGATCTTCGGCTTAAATTCCTAACCTTAGGGTTAGGGGCCTTGGTTTTATGTTGGTGTATCTGTTTTCTGTATACGATCTAGTTTTTTAATCTCAGTTTTTTTCAAATACCCTTAACATGGCCTATGGAGAATGGACGGAAGTTAGAAGAAACAATACGAGAAAAGCTCCCAACAGGGGGTCGTTCTGGGGAGCGAAAGGAGGAAAGGAACCTATTAATCTCGAGGAAGTATCAAACTTCTTCATTACAGAGTTTCCGGAGGAGGTGAGCGCAAGGGATCTTTTCGAGATCTTCAAGGGTTACGGTTTGGTCATGGAGGTGTCAATACCACCCAGAAGAGACAAGAGAGGAAAGAGATTTGGATTTGTCAGGTTCAGGAAGGTAGAAAACGAGGGTGCGCTAGCAACTAAGTTAGATAACATATTCATTAGAGGAAGGAAGCTATATGCAAACATCCCCAGATTTAACAGAGGGGGTGGTGATCGAGATGGTGGACGGAAGGATAATGTGGTAACTGGTGAGTCGAAAAATGAAGCAGAAAGGCTCAAACGATGTGAGAAAAGCAAGGTTTGGAAAGATAACACAACAAGGGGTGGCGTAGGCTCCTATGCAAACGTGGTGAAAGGTGGAATGAGAGTAGAACATGACAAGAAGTTTACAACACAGTTCAAGGAGAAAGATAATTTGGGGTGGTGTGGGAGAGACAAGTTTCCAAGATTCACACACCTACAATACAACATGGAGGAAGAGGATATGAAGAGATTTGAAAGAGCGTTTGTGGGAGTGGTGGAAACGGCAGGATCGACGTATAATATACAACAAGTGCTCCATGCAGAAGGTTTTTTCAACATAAAAGCAACAGCACTGGGCGCGAACTTATGTCTACTAGAGGAACAAGAAGCAGGGAACATAAAATCGATGATTGAGGAGGGTAAGGTTTGGGTGGAGCGTTGGTTTGTATATATACATCCGTGGTCACCAAGGGATGTAGACAATGAACGAGTGACATGGATGAGATGTTATGGCCTTCCATGCCACGCTTGGAATCCGAAGGTCTACGCATTCATTTCAAGCACGGTAGGTGTTTTCGTCTGCGCGGATGAAGAAACAAAGAATCACAGAAGAATGGATGTAGCCAGATTTCTTGTCAGGACCAAATACTCTCTGGTGCTGAATGAGACTATCAACATTGAGATCAATAATCATGTCTATAGAATCAAGCTGGTGGAAGACATGCACGGACCGAAACGCATAATCTTAAAAAATGATCCCAGTATATCTGAAGCATCAGGCCCGGATGAGGAAGACGATGAGGAAGATGGTAGCGCGTGGAGTGATGATGAGCTGGAAAGCGTGGAGGATGCGAGTCTCGAGGACACCGGAACCGCTGTGTCAGAGCCGGCTAGGGATTTTCCTGAAGGAAGGGAGAAAGGAGACATGGAAACGGCAGAAGAAAGTTCAGTAGCTGACACTTTCGTGGGGAAGGAGGATTTGGGGATATTGCACGAGAATAAGGCAGAAGGTACACAAAATTATCACAATCAGGATTGGGAGAAGTGTGGAATTAATGACGATGGTGATGGAACGAAAAAGTGTACAAAAGGTAAGTCAACGACGGCTGAAAATATGGAGATTAGGGAACATGGTACCATGATGGGACCCACTGGGGTGGATAGTGTGAGAAACGTGGGCCAGGAAAATTCGGACTCCATTTCCTGTTCCGCTATGGGCCTTGTTGACCCAGTAAAGATCCTTAAGCCCAACAAAAAGAAAGCCCTGGTGGATGTTTACGAATCTCTGAAAATCCCCTACGCCCCTTCCTATTTCACCACCTTAATTCAATCCCAATTCAACCCTAATTTGGATCAATCACCCACAACAATTCGTATTCCGCAATTGCAAAGGAAGAAAGGAGTTAGCGAAAACTCAACTACTTCGGGGGATTCAATTACGGACTCAGGAATGCAAACAGGAAATAGAAGAATTTGGAAGACTTTAGAAAGCGTCCTGAAAAAGGTCTGGAACACAATAAAAGAATTAGGGATTGATGGGGAAGAAGATGACGAAGTATTTGAAGAGGTAATCCGCAGAATGGAGAGCAGCAGTAGAAAGGGAGCACTAGGAGTGAAGGAGAAAGATACGGTGTTCCGATGATTATCGCAACTTACAATATCCGGGGGTGCCGAAATACGGCAAAACAAAAACGTATTTCGCAGACAATTAGAAAGATAAACCGCAGGTTATGTTTATCCAGGAAACCAAGGTGGCAAAGATTTGTGAACAGGTGATTTGGAGGATCTGGGGATCAAGAAACTGCGATTGGTCAATAAAAGAAGCTGTAGGAAGATCGGGTGGAATCATCACAATCTGGAAGAAGGGGATCATTTGCCCAGATTTCTCTTTTGTTGGCAGAGGTTACTTAGGGATAAAGATTGTTACCAACGGTACATTACTCTATCTTATCAATGTGTATTCACCATGCAGTTTGGCTGAAAAAGGGAGATGTGGAGGGAAATTATTGAAAGAAGAAGAACCTTTGAACGGGGGGAATGGGTGATCGGGGGGGATTTTAATTCCGTTAAATCTAGAGAGGAAATAAGAGGAATTGAAAACCAAAGCAGAATATTAGAGATGGAAGAATTTCAGTTTTTTATAGATCATATGGAGCTTGTTGACTTAAATCCCACTGGTGGCGCATTTACATGGATTAAACCAAACGGAAGAGCAGCGAGCACATTGGATCGTATTATGTTAATAGAAGGTTTAATTTCAAATTGGAATATTGTGACACAAGTTGTGGGGAAGAGGGACATCTCAGATCACAAACCTGTCTGGATTAAAGCAAGCAACGAGGATTGGGGACCAAAATGTTTCAGGGCAGTGAGGTGCTGGTATGAGCACAAGGAATTCCAAAGTTTCGTACAAAAAGAATGGAATGCAGTAGTAATAAAGGGGAGTTCGGGGTACATCTTGAAGGAAAAATTAAGAATCTTACGTGAAAGACTAAGGTGGTGGAATCACAACGTGTTTGGCATGGTGGATTTGAAGATTACTGATATTGTGGAAGATCTTAATCAACTGGAAGACAGAATTTCCCTCCCAAATTCGAATTATACAGAAGAAGACTTTGAAACACGAAGGGCATATCAGGAAAGTTTATGGAAAAATCTACACATAAAAGAGAGTATCTTAAAACAAAAATCATGCCACAAGTGGGCCAAAGACGGCGACAACAACACAAGGCTTTTCCATACTTCAATGAAGGCGAGACACAGGGGTACTTATATTGGGTCTGTCAAGAATGCTGCAGGGGAGATTGTACAATCAGTTGCTGCAATAAAAGGTGCGGTTAAGGCCCATTTTGAGGCAAAATTCAGATCTCCAAACATGGCAAGACCAAGTTTTAATCCAACAATACAATACCATCTGAATGAGCATGAGAGGGGGTGCCTGGAGGAATCCTTTACAAAGGAAGAAATAAAGAAAGCAGTCTTTGATGGCAATGGAGATAAGTGCCCAGGGCCAGATGGTTTCAATCTGGAATTTATGAAAACATGCTGGGACACGGTGGGCGAAGATATTGTAACATTCATACAAGAATTCCACAAAAAGGGTAAGCTTCCAAAGGCATCTACTGCATCCTTCCTAGCCTTAATACCTAAAACAGAATGTCCGTTAAGATTGGAAGACTACCGTCCCATTTATTTGATTAGTAGTATGCTCAAAATAATATCACGCATCTTAGGTGGGAGATTGAGAAGGGTAATAGGAAAGCTGATATCAACTAACCAAACTGCCTTCATACCGGGACGTCAAATCCTCAATGGCGTGCTTGTCACAAACGAAATTCTGGACTATGCCAAAAAATACAACAAGGCGTGCTTGGTGTTTAAGGCGGACTTTGCACAGGCTTACGACTGTGTGGACTGGAACTATCTAAGATCTATGCTAATACAGATGGGTTTTGGACAACGATGGATGGGTTGGATGGAAGCAACGGTCTTTACAAGTTCCATGTCACTTATTGTCAATGGGAGTCCAACGGGTGATTTCATGGTGAAGAGAGGTTTAAGGCAGGGATGCCCTCTATCTCCGTTCTTGTTCACGATAGCAGCAGAAGGCTTGGCGTGCATGATGAGACAAGCTACGGATAGAGGTTTGTACAGGGGTTTCACGATACCAAACACGGAAGAACTTTGCCTACTACAATTTGCAGATGACACCATAATACTAGGTGATGGATCGTGGCAGAATTTGTGGAGTCTAAAGGCCATACTAAGAGGTTTCGAACTAGTATCTGGACTTACTATCAATTTGAATAAGAGCAAGCTGTATGGAATTGCCATTGAGGACTACCACTTGGAAGCATGCTCTTCTTTCCTGGGTTGTAAAATTGATATTGTACCTTTCAAGTTTTTAGGCTTCACTGTGGGAGGAAACCATACTAGAAGAACTTTTTGGAAACCGGTTCTGAAATCCTTGAAACTGAAGCTGTCCTCATGGAAAGGTAGATTGGTCTCAATTGGAGGGAGGGTTACAATGATTAATAGCATCCTTGCGAACATGCCAAACTATCAACTGTCTTTCTTCAAAATCCCAAGGAGTGTAATGAAAGAAATCATTGCAATTCAAAGAAATTTTTTATGGAATGGAGTTGAGGAAAAGAAGTCGATATCTTGGGTGAGTTGGAAAGAAGTATGCAAAACTAAGGAGGAAGGGGGTTTAGGAATAAAACATGTGGGGAGGTTTAACAAAGCACTTCTATCAAAATGGCTCTGGAGGATATTACACGAAGAAAATGCAGTTTGGAAGGGAGTCTTGAGAGGAAGGTATGGTGATGTCAACAAGAGAATGTGGGGAAACAATGCAATGAAAACCAAAGCCAAAGAGTCTCTCTGGTGGAAAGACATTCTGATGTTGTGTGGTGAGGAAGCAGGTGCACTAAAAAGCATCACAACAAGGCTAGGAGAAGGAATAAAAATTCTGTTTTGGTGGAACAGGTGGCTGGGTACAGATTCATTGGAAATTCAATTTCCAAATCTTTACAACGAAGTAGGGCGAAAAGATATCTCTGTGGCTGAGGCTGGAAGGTGGGGAGCAGTTTCGTGGGAATGGACAAATATTAAAGGTGCAGAGGTCCTTGGTAGAGAAGCTATGAAAGAGTATGAGGAATTATTGTTATGTTTGCAGGGGATACATCCGTTTGGCGCTAATGCTGACAGGTACATATGGCCACACGATGGAACCAATTATTTCACCGTGAATTCATGCTACAAAATGTTAAATGCACAGGAGCCAACGTTGATACAACCAAATGTGCAACACTCCCTTGGTTTCGTGTGGGAGGCTGCTACTCCGTCAAAATTTCAAATCTTTGGGTGGAGGCTGCTGAGAAACAGGATTCCAACAAAGTATCAATTACTGAGAAGACGGATTCCTTTAAACCAGCAGCAAGCTAGATGCGTTTTTTGCGATATGCAAGTGGAAGACACGGAACATTTATTCATTCATTGCCCCATTTTAGCCCCGATGAAGATTCGGTTGTTTGCATGGATAGGCTACCAAAACCCGCTAGATGCAGACTGTGAAACTTTTCTGTTGCATTGGATTGAACACTTCCAGGGCAGATTAAAGACCAAGATCTCAGCAACGATATGGTTATCTCTCTGTTGGTGCATTTGGAAGGTGTGAAACAATGTTATTTTCAACAACGCAAAGCTAGATACTGAGGAACTGTTTCATATGATACTGTGGTCCTCTTGGTGGTGGATTGTTTCTTCTTCTAATATTAAATGTAATTTTTATGAGTGGTATAAAAACCCTCTTTTATGCGTTTAGATGTTGATTGAGACGGTTTTGACTGTTTGAAGTATCTCTTTCTTTCCTGTATTTGGGTTGGTGCACCCTTAGTTCACCCAATCTTAATACAAGAAGTGCTTATGGAAAAAAAAACTAATACTATTAATGCATTTTTCCTTATGTACATGTGTTTTTTTTTAATATTCTCATATGAAATTCATATTTTATGCAGGTTATATATTTTGGAGACAAATTTATACTTGAAGGACCAATAGAGAGGTATATAGTTGATATTTTTAGTTGAGACTTGTTTTGAGTCGGTATTTTGCACTTGGATAATTTCTAGAGCAGTTTAATAAATAAGGACCCATCAAACAACAAATGAATGCCTTTTATTACTATAATGTTTGTTACTATTTGCTTGGTTTGAAATTTGTTGTAGTTACATGCTAAATTCTCATTCATTTCATCAATAGCCTGCATAGGAAAGCCACTATTAGGCTGAAAAACCTATTGTATTTTAGTGCTTATACTGGCTTACATTTATCTAATCAAAATTGGCGGAATCAACTTGAGTGGGTTGTACGAGTGTTTCCAAAGATGAGGAAAATAAAACTTTTACTTGATATGAGAACACATGAGCTTCTGCTTTCATTATTTGGTGTTGTTGATGCCCCATACACTATGCCAAAAAAGACTTACGAATGCGCTTTTTAAGGCTTTAAAAGCGCTGCCGTAGGTGGCGCTGCTATAGGTTTTATCAGCGCTTTTTATTTAGGCAAAATCGCTATCGTAGGTAGGCCTAAGGAAGCGTTTTTTCTTGAAAAGTGCTTTCATATATAGGCCTAAGGCAGCACTTTCCCTTGAAAAGTACTTTCGTAGGTGGGTCTTTAGCAGCCCTTTATTCAAAAGGCGCTTTCGTAGACAGCCTTTAGCAGCGTATTTTTTAGCTTTTATGCTTTCTTTTATCATCTTAGGTAGCGCTTTTTGTTAAAAAGCGCTTTCGTAGGTAGGTCTTTAAGAGCTCTTTTAAAAAGCGTTGTCGTTGCTAAACACAATATTTTAAAGTGCAACTTGTAATTTAAGCCTCCCAGTTCGACCTGTAATTTATTTGGAAATAACAACCTGTAATATTTTTGGAAATAATCCCTAAACCTGTAACTCAAGCCTTATATATATATATATATATATATATATATATATATATATATATATATATATATATATATACCATTATTTCAACAAAAACCCGTATGTATGATATTATATACCATTATATACCAATATAATACCATTATAATCCAAAATAAAATATATACACCATTATATACCAATATAATACCATTATAATCCACTATAATATTATTGTTCAATTCACGTATGTTTTCAACAGATACATATAACTAAATCATCTCTAACATAACTAAATCAGAATAAGTCCAAAATTCTCAAAGTATGAACAGAACAACACGGTCAATTAAACTAACTTTGCTCAAACACAATTAAAGGCTCCAACACAAAGTGATTATCAAAATCTGTCACACAATAATGTATTCATAACAGTTTTCACACAATAATGTATTCATACCTATACGAATCTTTGCTGAATATAAAATTGACACAATTCCTCTTTGATTTCTTCCAACTTAAGTATCGTGTAAGAAGCAAAATATAATTCATCAAAGTACTACATAACAAAAATATAATATGCATGATTTAGTTAAATGTAATAAATTATAAGAAATTATCCTAAGTTATAAATCCATACCGTGATCGGAATCTCTAATTGATTCATTTGAAGGATTTCTTTCAAAATCCTCAAAATAAAATATCTGCAATCTGTACTGTTTCGCTGTTGCAAACACTACTTAGAAAAACAAATAAGATTTTATAGTTGTCTTATTTTAACAAGTAGCATAACTATTATAAGCAAAATTGTGAAAATTAATGTACTTGCACTTTGATCCAAGTAATGTTGTTTGATTTAGTCCGTGATATTTGTGCGTCTCTTTGACTTCGGAATACTTGTATTGATCTACCAAAATAAAAACATATATTTAGATCAATCTCACAAATAATTAAATATATAAATATACACGAATATTTTGAACAATCTCACTTACCTATCAATCATTGACTTCATATCTGGATAATTGGTCCACTCTCCCTCTACCGAATTCAGATAATAGACCACTTCTTTTATAGGATTGATAGCAAGAAACAACCAGTGTGCTTTATAAATTAAAACAAAAGTTTATATAAAAATTTTGTTGCGCAAAAGAAACAAAGATTAGATGAACCAAGAATGAAAAAACATACCCTACTGGTCGAGTGTTATACGCCCAAAGATACAAGCTTTCTGTATTGTCAGTGGCCATGAATCTCTCGACTAAGCGTTATCTAACTGAATCCGGTTCCGTATCAATTGTCTCTCCGCTGACATGGGAGGAAGACATGAAATGGAATCTGTTTAACAATTCAGTCCCGCGCATCATTTTGTCATACAACAACCTTAAATAAAAACATTAAACATTAGACTATTTTCATTGAAATGTGTAAGTAAATTGTTCAACTAATCAAATAATATATTGATCGAATTACCGGATGTATGAGTGAATATTACCGACGCCTAATTGTTCATGCTTAAAAATCTCTTCCATCTCCTCTAGTGCAACTTGTTCGTTGAATTCTAAACTAAAGATAGCTTCATCCATATTAATTTCACGAATAGCACTTGTCGTCAAAT
Organism: Vicia villosa; assembly: GCF_029867415.1. Classification (NCBI taxonomy): domain Eukaryota; kingdom Viridiplantae; phylum Streptophyta; class Magnoliopsida; order Fabales; family Fabaceae; genus Vicia; species Vicia villosa. The sequence continues at coordinate 13,833,493 of NC_081184.1, read as the reverse complement.
CTGACATATCTACAAGTGTTCCAAGCGTCTGCCAATATCGAGGCACCAAAGCACCTCTTTTTGCCACGGCCTTTAGAGGACCCTTTTCCTTTTCCTTGGGTGGTATGCTACGAATTTGCTGCGTCACTTGTTGTGACCCTTGAGCAAATACCTAAAAATTATATAACTTAGGTAAATTATAAAATCATGCAGTTTTAGATTCAGATAATATAATTAACACTTTAAATGTACCTCTTTAGTGATGCAACAGACTCGTCGTGCTGCAAAATCCCTTTACCCTTAATTGCGGGTTTCGTAGGAGTAGTCTAAAAAAGTATCATGTAAAAAATAATTAACGTAACAGTTCAGAATTGACATTTGAAAACTAAATGATTCATAATGGTTTTCAACATACCTCATCATCAATGAAAATGAGTTTCGAGGGCCATGCAACAAAAGACCCTATTGCATCTCGTAGAAATGTTGTCTCTGAGACCATGTCAGGTACCGGTAGCAACACATCATGATCTAATACAATATAAACTGATACTTTCAAGTGTCCATCCGGGAGCGGTCTATGGTGAAGTAAATCTCCCAAAGTGTTGTGCACTTTTCCCTTGCCAACTAAGCGATAATCCGGTGATGATAAATATAGTTGGCAAGATTAAATGCCCTAAACCAATAATAAATATGTTACTGTTAACTTAATAATAGAAAGAGGTGGAAAAAAAAGAGAAACTTGAACAATATAGAGTCATTATCATTACAGAAACAAAAAAATTGTAAGAAAAAAGAATTTATAATTACCTTGGGAATTTTTTTTTTACAGTTGATACTAGCTTTATCACTAGTTTCTTTTACCGATGAAGCATTCCACTTTTCCCTCATATATATCTCTTTATCTCATTGCAATTCAGAGACTTGTGCTTGTAAATCCTGCAATTTTTTCAACACTTCTTCATTGGTAGGATTTCTTCTCCTAGGATGCTTATAAAAAGAGGTTGGAGTCACACCATGACCTTTAACCCTCAGCCGACCGAGATACTCAGGAACAACTAGTGCTCTACTAAGTACGTTCCTACTATCCTGGTCCTCCCCGGTGGATACCGATTGTGACATGGTCTCTTGTAATTCATTTACATTTCGAAAATTATTAGTGGAGATAAAAAAACTAAATTATATATTAATAAATATTTGATTTAATTAAAGACACAATGTTATACTTACACATTCATCATAAATTCGTTGAACATTGGGATCAACAACTCGATTCTTGCCCAAACGAGCTTCCTTCCATAACACATGTACTGGAAGTGAGGTTTCCTCACTTTTCGTCTCCTCTAACTATTCATTGACACAAATGATAAGATCGTCAATTATAACACATTTAGACAATTAATAACATAGCATTTCTATTTACTAACAATTTTTTCCTCTAAGCGTGCATATCCTTGTATATTGAGTAACGTACAAATAACACTGTCAAATACATTTTTTTTCAATATGCATAACATCGAGGAAATGTCTTACGTACAACGACTTCCAATATGGAAGTTCAAAAAAATTGACCTCTTCTTCCACCCACTCTTGACAAGTGTATGTGCAAACGGCTTGCCAAACTGAGTACTCACATCTTTCACCTTTTCAAAAATTTGATCACCTATCAATATAGGTGGAGCTCTACGTTGTTCGGTGTCTCCATGGAAGGCTTTTCTCCACCCACGGTAGTGATGATTAGAATTTAAGAATCTACGATGACAGAGAAAGACATTCTTCTGACAGAGATTCAATCGTGTCGTATCGGTTCCATCTTCACAAACAGGACACGCTTTTTGACCTTTATTGTTGTACCCTGATAGATTTCCGTATGCTGGAAAATCATTAATTGTTCCAAAAAACATCGCCCTCAAGTTGAAACTTTCTTTCCTATACCCATCATAAACCTCCACACCGTTCTCCCACAAAAACTTTAAATCTTCGACTAAGGGTGCCAAGTAAACGTCTATGTCATTCTTTGGTTGTTTAGGCATATAAATTAACATAGATAACATCATGTACTTACGCTTCATACATAGCCACAGAGGTAGATTATAAATCATAAGAATCACAGGCCAGGTGCTATGCGAGATACTTTGAATACCATGCGGGTTCATTCCATCAATAGACAATGACAAGCGAAGGTTTCTTGCTTCTTTTCCAAATTCAGGATAATCATTATCAAATTTCATCCACTGTGGTGAGTCTTCCAGATGTCGCAACTTTCCATTAATAATTCTTTCATCTGCATGCCAAGTCAATTGTCTTGAATCGGTTTCACTATGATACATGCGTCTAAATCTCGGAATTATAGGAAAATACCATAAAACTTTTTCCGGAGATAACTTTTTCTTATATCGAGGGGCACCACATTTAGGACACTCATTCAACGCTGCATACTCGTTTTGAAACAAAACACAATATTTTGGACAAGCATGTATCTTATCATAGCTCATGCCAATAGAGGACAACATCTTTTTGGCCTCAATTGTTCGATTGGGAAGAACATTATCCTCTGGTAGCATATCTTTCACAAGGGCTAATAACTCTGTGAAACTTTTATCCGACCATTCATTGCCCGCCTTTAAGTTGTACAACTTTAACACCGCAAACAATCTTGTGAATTTTGTACAACCATCATACAACGATTTCTCTACATCGCTTACCAAGCTCTCAAACATTTTGGGACAATCTTCAAGATCTTCTTCAAGCGCTTATGAAATCTCTTTGACTCGATCATAATCGTATGTATCTGTGCAATCTTCGTTTGAAGCATACGTCGTATAATACCTCGATTCAACATTCCCTTTACTTTTCTCACCATGCAAATTCCAACATGTATAACTTCTATCAATTACAAACCATAGTAAATGCGATGCCAACTGATTCGCGTCAACCTGACCCCCTAAACAACAACCCAAGCAAGGACACATCATTCGACTCGAGTCTTCGGCGTGCGTAACCGCAATCTTAACAAATTCCAATACCCCTTTCTCGTACTTTTTCGATAATCAATTTGAATGCATCCATGTCTTATCCACGTCTTAATTAAGCTAAACAAAAAAAACTAATTAAGGCACAAAACAGTATAATGCGTTTCTGTCAAAACGCAAAGTATACCAGTAATTTAAGAAAGAAATTTTCCTTATCATAAAGTAGTTATGCTTGCTTAATAAGAAGAAGAAGAATACCTCATGCTGAAGTTGGGGAAGAGAGATAAGAGCAGTGAGCGTTGCGAACCGAAGCTGAAATAACAAACAAAAATATTATTAACATCAAATTCACAACATCAAATATCAACATTCACATAAAATAGAACTGGGAAATCACTTTCTTAGAATTTTGATCGGGACTGCATCAAATATCAAATATCAACATTCAAATCAAAACCACTTTCTACCAAATTCAATCAATATTAGAACTAAAAGTGGAGATATCGGGTTTAAGTCCGTTTTCTAAAACAAGTTTAAAGCTTCTAATTCAATCAATAATAAAAACAAGTTTAAAGCTTCTAATTCAATTCCCGGGCAGCAACACATGTTATGTCATATAATGCGTTTCTGTCAAAACACAAAGTATACTAGTAATTTGAGAAAGAAATTTTCCTAATCATAAAGTAGTTATGCTTGCTTATTAAGAAGAAGAATACGTGATGCTGAAGTTGAGGACAAGAGGCAAGAGCAGCGAGCGTTGCAAACCGAAGCTGAAATAACAAACAAAAATATTATTAACATCAAATTCACATCATCAAATATCAGATATCAACATTCACAGAAAATAGAACTGAGAAATCACTTTCTTAAAATTTTGATCAGGACTGCATCAAATATCAAATATCAACATTCAAATCAAAATCAATTTCTACCAAATTCAATCAATAATAGAACTAAAAGTGAAGATATCGGGTTTAAGTTCGTTTTCTAAAACAAGTTTAAAGCTTCTAATTCAATCAATAATAAAACAAGTTTAAAGTTTTTAATTCAATATCCGGGCAGTAACACATGTTATGTCATAACACTCATGGAAATCTTACGGTAACTCAACGATATCATTTAAGCTACATTACCATTATTTGCATGAATCTATAGAGCAAGCATCAATACAAGTAAATGGTTTATACTTTAAATTGTAAAAATTTCAACTGAAGAAACCAACAATACGATAATTATTGAACCATTTGTTAGGTTTCATTTGCAAGATTTCAAAAATTGACAATCTCAACGAAAAGAAGCCCATAATTAAGTCAACAAGCCGCTATTGCATCAGAAGGTAACAAAGTATGAAATACCAAATACAAATCCAAAGACTTGTCAAAATTTTATATGTGAGTCTCAAGTTAAAAAATTAGTGTCTCTCATCTAAAGTTTGCAAGAAAAAGATCTTCCTCACCACGAAGGACCTTGGGAAATTGTACAATTTATATGTATATGGAAGAACCTATACTATTGATGCTCTTTCAATGTCTCAAAACTTTGATATCTCTATTCCTATTTTAAGCTTTCTTATCAAACTAATGGGAGATCTTAGGCTTCCTATCAAAGTGAGAGTGTTTAAGGGAAAATGTTGTGTAGTGCATTACTTAATGAATCACATGCTTTTGCCAATGAAAGATCATCGAGAAGAACTCATAAATGAAATACAAGCCTTTAAGAGTGTTTAGGGTTCGAACCTGCATTTTTTCTCGAAGGGAGTACGAACGGCGGTGGAGGCTAGTTGTTTTAGGAGTACAACGAAAGAGGGAGTACGAACGGCAGACGACAGAGGGAATATGAACAGAGGGATTGCTGTGATGAACGGAGGGATTGCGTCACGTGCGTTTGTGAGAGACGGCGAGAGATGTGTTGTAGTGGGAGAGTTAAAGGTTTGTGAGAGACGGCGAGAGATGTGTTGCGTGGGTTTGTAATGAAGGTTGAGGGGTGAGATGGAGGCAGTGAGGAGCGAGGAAGAAGAAGACGGAGAGAGTTTTTGTTTTCTGAAACAAATAGCGTGTTTTAGTTATATGAAATATAAAATAAAAAAAGGCTACCAGAGCGCTTTTCAAAAGCTCTTTCATAACCCGCCCTATACCAACGCTTTTATCCCAAAAGCGCTTTCGTAGACTACCCCCTATAAGAGCGCTTTTAAAAGCGCTTTCATAACTCCCCCTATAAAAGCGCTTTATAAAAGTGCTTTCATAACACCCCCTATAAGAGCGATTTTAAAAAGAGCTTTTCATAACCCTCCCATATAAGAGCGTTTTTTTCCGTGTTTTTTTATTTTGTTTTTAGCGAAACCTACGAAAGTGCTTTTGCCTAAAAGCGCTTTCGTAGGTGTGCTGCTAAAATCCAAATTTGGCGTAGTGATACGAAGGAGTCTATTCAATTGTTAAAGCTAATATAGAATGTGAGTCCTCATAAAGCTCACTTGACTATGTATTTTGGTTCTTTTCAATTGAAATCGCTTAGAGAAGAGATGATGATAAGGAAGTTGATCTAATATTTGCATGTGGCAGGCAATCGTTTCATATATAGTAATCCTTCATTAGGAATAGATATGTACACCATAGTTTTGCATTCTCTTATGGAAGCCCAAGAAGTAAGTGGCTCTTACTTCATTACTTCTATATTTTGAGACTAATTATGTGAAGTAATATTATTATGCACGAGTGTCTAGAGTATAACGTTTTCTTCTTGATATAAATCCACATTGTAAATTCAAAATTTCAAGAAGATGAAGTTGTGTGGCTGCCACCCTGATTCCACTACATACAATATAATGACTGATTGTTGTAGCATCATCTGAAGTTATAGTTCTGCTTCTTTGTTGATTTCAATAATGATACAGGAAGGGTTTTGTCCAGTGGTTTGTACATATATTTCTCTCAATTTGGTTCTTCCTTTTTAACCTCTTATAGTACTTTCAATCATTATCCGTTTGTCATCTTTTTGGAGTTGATTTATATGAAGAGAATCAATTGTGTAGATTTATGATTTTATAGTAACTTTTGAACTTCTTAATCCTCTTACAGAAATCTAATAGCCTACCTATAGTGACAAATTCATGCATTTAGTGTCGCATATTTCTGCATTGGTTATTTGATCCATTTGTGCAGAATTTGAGGTTTTAATAAATGGAATATGTTGACATGTTTTTTTCCTCTAACTTCCTCATGCTCATAGTTTTTCGATAATAACCATTGTAAACCCTCCTCTCATTAAGAGATGAATTCTACTGACGAAAAGGAAAATCTTGAGACATCTTCGGCTAACAACAATGAACACAATACTATAGAGATATATAAAAAAGATAATGTCAATCTTGAGACATCAAGTCTGACCTAGATATTGATGTCTACATGAAGGTATACATCAAGAAGCTACTGTCAATCTTAATATAGTCATTGGATGTCAGTTATGGGTTTTAGGCTATCCATTATTTGTAAGTTTTATGATTTAAATTCTGCTCACTAGGATTCCTTGAATATTGATGTGCTTGCTCATTTGAAATGATGTAATTATTGTTGTTTTGCTCCTTAAACTGAGAGAAACCATATGTAAATTTTATTCCTTTAACTAATGACTATTGTGCTCTTTAGAATTATGATATTTGTTGTACTTTCTCCTTTGAATTGTTGAGATTGTTGGTTTGCTCCTAAGATACTTTTGCAGTATGTTAGATTTGCTTTGTAAAGCCTCCTTAAATTAGAACTGCCTGCAGTAAAATAGGCTTAAAAAATACAACTTGTTAGGTCGATTAAGAAATTTCTTAAGTCGGATACAAATGGCAATAGGCTTTCTACAAACCTAGACTTATTAAGTCGGTGTCTATTTAACATACCTAATAAAGCTTACTTAAGTCAGGTCCAAAACCGACTTAAGAAGCCAAAATTTCTTATGTCGGAAACTCTTAGGCCAGTTTCGGAACCGTCTTAAGAAGTCATTTTTAACCGACTTAACAAACCTTTTTTCTACTAGTGACAATATTAATACGAGTAGCCATTTTTATTTCTATGTTAGAAAGATAGACAATCAGCACCTTGCAGAATGCTTCTATTTAAGGTGACAAGTAAATTAAAAGAAAGAAAATGATACCATTTGATGTAGAGTTTTTGACATGTAACCAAAAGCAAAATTCTTTGATTGTTGTTGATAAAATATATCTTTTATCCTACATATTTATATATACTTTCTTTTTAAATATTTGTTTATTTGATCAACATCAATTTATATTTATAACTTGCTACAAGAATACTAAAAAATTGGTATTAAGATAGTATAATAATCACTATTTTTTATTTAATAATTTATATATTCAAATTATTAGAGAAGTTTGTTTTTTCTCATTAAGAAAAGAAAAACACTTGTCTAATAAAAAAAATAAAAGAACCAAAAAACATTAGCTTTAATTTGTTATCATAGTTTAAAAAAAACAATGTTTTAAAAAAAACAAAAGAATAAAAAATACATTAACTTTAATAGAAAGAAGAAAAAAAGAGATTTTTTTACCTCCACGGGATTAGAAAAGTAACCCTAACAATAATAGTGTATATTTATCAGATAAGTTGAGTTGACAATTGAGTATTTATTTTGGTAGACTCAATAAATACTAATATTTGTTTATTCATAGGTATACTTGCGAAAAATACAATGAAAATGATGACCATGCTCATGAGGATGATCAAAAGAGGGTTTGTCTATTATGATTATGTGAAAATTAGTTAATGAATCCCTAAACCCTTGGGGTTCGGGTAATAATTGACACGACTCTTGAGCCGGATCATGGAAGGAAGCAATATTCTTTAACTCCCTAAAGCAAACATGGAAATAAGAGACGTGTTCTTTCCTTGGAATACATGAGTGTTTCTTCATTTGAAAACTTTGACCAAATTGGCCCTTTCAGGGACAAAACACCTGCGACATTTGAGAGTGGATAGCTATCAAGGACCTAGACTCCGGTCGGGTGATCCACGCTTCAATCGGGCGAAACAAGCTTGCGCCCACCCGCTTTCTTTTACGATATTTTCATGCTTTCCTTGGGCTAATGAACCATGGGTTGCTCTCTTTTAAGGGCTAATGAAATTTATCCATGTCCATTGTATCTCAATCATGAGGTCTTGGAAGAGCGAAGTGATTAACTTGGATGAAAGACAATTTCTTTTGCATGAATTCTAGGGAAACAAAGTTTAGGCAAGGGAAAGTCCCTCAAGCGTCAAACATGGGGAGCACACAGGGCATTAAATTCTAAGTCGTGATGAGTTTTTCTTAGGATGACATTGTGAACCTTTGATTATTATGCATGCATTGGTTATAAACCATAGATGACCTCTACACTACTAGTAGGTTCGAGTATATTGTCGTGCAATGATAGCTTACATAACTTAGGCCATTGGCTTGTTAAGTAATTGAATCATAATTGATCTTCTATCCATCCTTCAACTGTTTGCCATTATTTCAATAAACTCTTTCAAAACTTTTAAGTTCACACATTCTCTTTGACATCCAAGCTCATCTTCATCATTTTTCAACCCATCATCATTGTCAATCACACAAGTATTGCCTTTCTCCTTTCTGTTCTCTTTCTTCTTGAAATGAGGACTAGTGGGAATTAGATAAGAATAATGATGTGATAGAGCCCTCTACTCATGTAGAGTTTATAGATATGTGTGACCACTGTATTTGAAATACGAGGTGACCAGATGGGATGGTTGATTACAATCTTGTAGAATTATGGATGTTTGGTAGCTACGATAATAGCACCAGTTTTAGTAGTGATAATGACCCTTTTCCCCCTCTCATTTTCCAAGAAAATCAAGACCACTATTGGCGTCTAAATCTTTAAAATGTTTGGGAGTTAAATATGATGAGACCAAGTACATGACCTAGGAAAAATGGATTCCTTTTGTGAGAGAATAAACACATTCAACTCAGGGGACGAAGAGGGAGACCTTATGGATCTCTGCTATAAGGAGGAAAAGGTTAATATCGTGTCCACTACTGATGTCGATAATGACTTTTTCTATTGCAAGTTGTACTACTGTTTATAAGATTATTTCAAAAGTTCTAACCTTTAGACTAAGCAAAGTTCTGGCTACTGTTATTGATTGATAACTTCCCAAAGTCAACTGGCCTTTCGATCAATCATACCAAAGGTCGCATTTACTTTGGTGTAATGGAGGATGGTATCAAATTGGAGATTTTGTAGCTGACTTCTTTTATTGAATGGTATTTTCTCTTTAAGTACCTAGGAGTCTCTTTGACTTATAATAGGCTCTCTATTAGCCATTATATGGAGAGAGCTAAACATTGGAGTTTCAAACTGCTTAGCTATGCTGGAAGGCTATAATTGCTCAAGAGTATTACATTTGATATAACTAACTGTTGGGTACAATGATTTTCACTGCCAAAATATGTTATTTTGAAGATTAATTCTATCTGCAGAATGTTTTTGTGGATAGGGGAGTTGACAGTAGTAATAAAAGTCCAGTATCTTGGAAGAATGTGTGTAAGCCTATAAAAAATGGAGGTTTAATTGTATGCTTATATTGTTGTGGAACATATGCAACAAAGCTGTTTGCCTTTGGGTCTGATTGGGGAACGTATACTATTTCATAAATAAGAATGTGATGGAAATGATCATTAAGAAGGACATAATGAAGGTTGTCCTGCACCAAAGAGAGATCATTATAAGGATTCAAAGCAATTGGGATGACATGATGAACAAGAGGAAATTTCAAATGAAGATTATTTATAATATTTTGATATATGATGACACCACAATTATGCCTTGGAAGGGTCTGCTTGATTGCAATGCCGCTAGACCGAGAGCTGTTTTGACACTTTGGTTAGCTTGCCATAGAAGATTAGTCACAAAAGATAGATTGGTGAGGTATAGGTTGATTGAAACAAGTTCCTATTATTTATGTGATATAGATGAAAATTTGGATCATTTACTCTTTGATTGTGCTGCTATGAATGACGTTTGGAGGGAACTGCTTGACTAGATTGGTGTGGACCACATTCCGCAAGCATGGAGCCATGAGCTTCCTTGGATTGTGCAGCACAAAATAGGCAAGGGATGAAAGCCTGCATTGCTTAGACTTGCTATAACAGAAACAATGTATTAGAAATAGAGACTAGTTACATATTATTCCTAGTTAGATAATAATATATATAGATGTAACCACCTCATTAGAATGTAACTTTTTCATTCACTTTTTAATACTCTGTTATCATCAATACAAAGTGTTGAAGCTTTTCTTTCCCTATTTCCATGGATGTCATGTTTACTAACATGGTGTCAGAGCAACAATGGTATCCACCTTGAAAATCTTTTCCGCTGTACTTTCTAGAGAATTTTCTCAAATTTCCATTTTCATTTCAATCTTCCTTTATTCTCTCAAATCTATATTCTTTTGCTTTCGTTGATTTTATTCTAAAACTTCATCTTAACCCGATTGTGTTTGTTGATTCGATTTGTTCACATGTTCCCCAAATTACAAGGGTTTCACGATTTTCAATTGTGATTTTTAGATTCTGTTCAAGACTTGTAACTAATTTTTCTGTTCAATTTTCCAAGAATCATCACTCCATTCTTTGAATTCCTTTCCGTTCTATTTATTGATCGGGTTTTGATCATTTCTCTGCTCCTATTCTCTTTGATATGGATTCTTGTTTCATCTGGAAATTTTCAAGACAATAATTCCATTTCAATTGCATTTTTTTCTGATTCTCATCCTTCCCCCCCCCCCCCCCCCCCCAAATTATAGGGTTTGAGATTTCATCTTTGATTGATTTTCAGCTTATTACCATTTCCGTTTCCAATTGCATATCATTTAAACTCTGTTTCTTGTATTGAGTAATCTTCAATGATGACTCAAGATGACGAAGAGGATAATTTTCAATTTCGATGATTCTCACAATTCCACTTTGCGATTACATCAAATCTGTTTGAGATTCAAGATTGCAGATTTGTTTGACGTTTTCGATCTTGGCTTTGGTTCCGGTATTGAGCTTTGATGCCGGCATCGATTTTTTGGTGTTGCGATTTGACGGTGTAGGCATCCACTTCTGTATGCAGTCCTTTAATGTCTCAACTTCAACTTGAGATTCTTGCAGTTCAGTTCTTAGTTTAACATGTTTTGAAGGATATCGCTTAATTGGTTGAGTCTTCTCTTTGTTTGACGATGGTGGTTCAGTAGTTTGTCGCAGAGAGCGGCAACTCTCATCTACAAACACTGTAGGTATCCTTTGCATAGTTGCCACATAGTCGTAGCTTAAAGGTTTGTCTTTGAAGTTTATTGTATTACATTAGAGATTGCATGATGATTCTTGAGGCTTTTTGAATTTGTAGCTTGTAGAATCTGAGTTTCGTTCGGATATGCTTCAACTGTGTGATTACACATTGGCATTTCACTACTTTTATTTCAATTGTATGTTGTTATTCTAATTTGATATGCCTACCTCTCAATTTCGACTTCCAATGGTATCCTACTGCTTATTGTTACTGTTATAGAAAATTTATTCATGTAATTTGGAATTGTAAGTTTAGAATATGAAATGCTGATTTGGAAGTACCATGCTCAGAAGAGATTTTGTGAAGATTTTTAGTTGTGTACCTTCATAGTATGGCAAGATATATTTGGTGAAGTTTTTCAGCTTTGTACTTTGTGGTTTCTGCTGCCAGTGAATGCTTGCAACAGTAGCATAATAGAAAGTTTTGGTGGTGAGGCTTGTGTGCACTTTTCTAATATGTGGAATTTCTAGCTTGGAAGGAAACGAGCAATGGGTATGTTGAAGTTTTTGTTTCTTGCATCTCACATTATAGCATGAAGATACTACTTTATGTGCACCAAATTTTGGTGATATGATTCCTTGTTGGCTTGTGATGTTCAGCTTTATTTTGGTTTTGTTATTGCTTCTGTTCATGATGGTTAAGCGTAATACATCATCAATGAATGGTTAAGCATTGTTATGTTGCTTTTGTCTTTAGTGATTGAGTACTCTTGATGATTAAGCTTTGTTCCTTAATTGAATTTCTTGCTTACTCCAAGTGTTTAAGCCTTTAGTCGAGGCTTATGCTTGATGGTTAAGCGTTTGATTATTGTTTCCTCCGAGTGGTTAAACCTTGAGTTTGGTTTCTTCTTGATGGTTAAGCATTTATGTTAGCTTTTTCCCTATGGTGGTTAAGCATTCTTCATATTCTCTTTCTCACTTATGTGTTATGGTGGTTAAGCATGCCCTTTGTTGGCTTTATTGATCTTTGCTTCTGTTAAGTGGTTAAGCCATTAATGGTTAACCGTTTGCCTTCTGGCTTTAATTATTTATTTCCCGAGTTCAAATATTGTTTGTATTTGGCTTGGTGAAGCATTGCTTACACATCTACTATGTTGAAGGGACTTTGGTAGCACACAGTTCTGCAATTGTTGTTGACACTATCCTGCTAATCGTTTGAGTTTTCTTTTGGCTTTTGGATGTGATCGGTAAAATAGCAAGTGTACTATTTTGCCTCTGTAGTAATAACGGGGAAATTCCCTGAATGTCGATCTCAAGGACTGCGTAGTAATATCGAGTGCAAATTGTAGTTCAATTAAACAAAAACTAATGTTGGGGTTGTGTTTGCAAATTGTGACTAAACAATAATTAAAATAAGCAGAAAAGTAAATTGGCTTTTTGACAAATATGAGTATTATGCTAGGGTAAAGTGTGTGATTGTTCATGTAATAACCTTGGATTTAGATCTCCTCAACAAGTTCATAGTATTCAATTACCAGCCCTTTAGGATATTTTCCCCTAATTCCTTAGCGGGAAAACCTTTGAACATTCATCCTAAATCCTAAGTCCTTAGAGAATTATGATGAAATCAAGCCTTTATGTTATCAAGAGTTAACAGGTAACTATAGGGTATCCCCAGTCCTAGGTGATATCTACTATAGTCTAATCGTACAAAAACCTTAACAACCGATGTTCAGCTGGTTGTTAACCGTAAATCAATCTTGTTGGTCCGACAAAGAAAGCATAAAAACCTTGTACAATTAAATTAAATAAGAAAATAAATCTATTGATGAACTCAGGAATTCAAAATCATTACATAATCAAATCAGGGACACCCCCTAGCATTAGGGTTTAGTTACTCATATTGTTCAAAGAAAACAAAATATAAAATATAGACATTACAAGAATTGAGATGAAAGTTGATCTTCAATCGCTTCCGTTCATGAAAATCTTCTTCTCTCCCAAACCTTTGTATTCTCCAATCTTCAATCGTGTCTTCTCCTGGCCAAAAAAGTCCTCCAATTCATCGTTAAAACTCTTCTAAATAGTGCAGACTCACTTAGGTTGGTTGGAAGTACCCAAAATGCCCCTTGGGTCAACACTTAATAAAAAATCACAAAATCAGCAAAATCAGCGTTTTAGCCAACACTGCCCGTGTCAGGCAACACGAGTGGCCGTGTTGGCCCTCTGAACTTAAATTCTCGAAATCACTCCCAGCACTGTTGACACGGGTTCCTGTGTTAGGTAACACGGGCCGTGTCAGCCCTTAACTTCAGAATTTGGTTTTGTGTTCTTCATCAAAGTTGTAGCCCTTTTCGTTAGCGAATTTTTGCCACCGGAACCGCGTCATTCCGAGTTACGAAGCTCTAGTTATGATCAAAATACTACACGCCTGTCACGATGAGAAACATGCTGAAAATTTCCAGATCTCACACTTGCTAACACGAGCCGTGTCAGCCCCGTGACTTTCATCTCTTTTGTATTTTCTTGGCCACGCTTCATCCTAACACGGCCAGTTTCAGGTGACACAGGTGGTCGTGTCAGACCTCATGTAGCTTGATTTTTCACTTCCTTCAAAACTCCCCTTTTTGTACTTTTTCGCATTGATTTGTCTTGATTTATTCCTTTGCGCTTGCAAACAGTAAAATACACAACCAAAGCATAAAATATAGAAGAATGAAGTAAAACACTTGACAATATAAAGCAAAGACGACTAAAATCAACGGTAAATAAACGTGTAAAAACCACTGATCAGGATGTTTGGGAGACGTTGTAGGAAGCTTGAAGGGACCCAAAAGTTGGTCAAAGAATTCTAAGAGCTATGCACCTCAACAACTACAAATTTGTTCATTAGTTATGG